>NC_068346.1:25525761-25825761 GCF_014633365.1 Diospyros lotus | reverse complement strand
AATTGAATTGAGCTTACATTTTACACTCGTTTCTATTTACATTCACTGTGCTTCAATTTTCTCTCTTCAAGGCTGTGATCTTAATTTGTTTACATTCATTTAAGCCTTGTATCATTTTTGAGAGACATTGTAACTAAGAGATTCATCTCTTAGATTCTCTCAACTATATATTTCTTGTTTTCCTAGCTTGTATAGCTAGAGGGCCCATTTGAGTGGGAGGTCTTGTAATTCCTAGTCTCGGACTAGAGGATCTACTTGGTTTAAGTAGGGGGTTTTAGTGAATTGGTTTAAAATCCTTAGTGGAGCTAAGGTAGTGGATTAGGCTTAGTTTAAGCCGAACCACTATAAATCCTTTGTGCCTTTTATTCTTCTTGCTTTACATTTATCATCTCATATGTTCTATGTTTTAAGTCACTAAAACCTCAATTGGGTCAAAAAGTTTTCAAGTTTCTACCAAGCTTTTAATTATACCAATTCACCCCCCTCTTGGTGTGTGCCATAGCATCTCCCGTTCTAACACCAAAATCGGCCTTTTTTTAGGATTTACCACTCATGGATAATTAGCTATTCGAGACACCTATTTGATCCAAAGTTAAGCCTTTATGAGCTGATATACCTGATGGCCATTTGCCTAGCCTTTCTCCCTAGGCTTTCCCATCCCCAGCATTTTCTTAACTTACAAATAGACACTTACACAGCACTCCACCCATTTAACCTAAGGGATCTTCCACCTAAGTCCAAGACTCTCCCCAAATTTACATGGCTCCATGCCATTCATTTGGACATGAGTGCAGCCCTCTTTCTTATACATGTGGCTCTATATCCCAGCCTATCCTTAGCACTCAAGACAGTGCATAAGCATCTTATAAACCCAAATTTCCATATCTCACTGGAACCTAACTTAAGACCTATCACTACCCATCCCAGGCAACACTCTAAACCTTCTATTCCCTTGCTCATTTCCTACAAGATGATTCTCCTTCCCTTTCCTTGCTTAATCTAGACTTTTGATCAATAATGGCTACACCATACAAGGACACACTTGCACACACCATTTCCCTTCACTGTTCACAAGGACCCTCACTGCAAGAACCAAAGCTATCTTAAACACTAGCTTCCTCCCTCTCACAATCCAGCCCAAGCTTGCACAATGAATATGATAAAAAAAAAAAAAAAAATTCCTGATTTTCTTATTGCTATAGCCTGGTTCATAGGTTAGTTTTGGACATCCCAAAGGATTCTCCTTGCTGGCCAACATTCCAAATTCCATCCCTTGGCCTCGGAATCAACTAATTCCATGTCCTATTATTAGAGTTTTCCCTCATAGGTAAGAACCCTGGCTTTTGTAAGACCTAGGCATACCTATTACACAACTCCACGACACCGAACCCTTCACACCAGAAGCAATTTCCAGCAAGCTTAAATTCAATTCCAGCAACCTCATATATGCTTGGGAATTCTTAGGGACACACCATCTCCACTAGGTTCACCTCACCTAGCTCCACCATGAGACAAGGCCTAGATAGGTCCCCTTAGATCCTAGAAATTGATCTCTAATGGGCTTTTGACATATAAAAGGTATGATTTGGAGATTTCTACTTTGGTGACCTTACCAAACAACATGGTTCCTAGTCCTTTATACCTATAAAATTTTCCTCCCCCCCTAATATTCTTAGCCTTAGATACCTTTCTTAGTCCTTGCTCACCATTGTGAGCCATCCTCAACAAATGACACAGCCTAACCTTATTATAGGCTATCCTTTAGTGGCTGCAACTTATCCACATATAAATGCAAACATGCACCACATAACCTCCATTCTTGAGGGTTGCTCCCATCTCTCTAAGAGATTCTTGTGCAACTTCTTAGGACTTTAATTCTTCTCTATAGAAGAATACCTTTTTCTATCTAATTCTTCCTAAGGACATTAGGCTTTCTTTTTAAAAACAGGGACATAATTTTACAGCTTCTAATATTCTGGAACAGCTCCACCATGCATCCTATTCTCACATCTCCAATTCCCTTGACCTTAATTGTTGTCTAGACAAAACATTTTCCCCCTCCACCATGACTATATGGGTAAATACCCTTTTCCTATGAGGAGTACAACCTAACCCTTGGACCTATGCTATTTTTCTTGCATACCTAGAAAAACTATAGGACATCTGCACTCTCATACCCAAAACCACACATGGTGCTTGAGCATTCGGGGTTGGTTTTCTCCTGGGATTCTTTCTTCTTGTTTGGGAAATTTCTCTTGATGTGGCCCTCCTTATGGAATATGAATTCTAGACAAACTATCTGATAGGGCATAACTCACATAGAAGTCTAGAATTCATATAGCCGACCCCACATAGTAGGATAAAGGCTGGATATGTTGTTGTTGTTATTTTTTGGCCCTCCTTATGGCAGTGAAAACATTTTATTTTTCTCCTGCCATTCTTAGATTTTAATCTAGACCTTCCTCTTTGTTTAGGATTATTACTACCTGATCTAAATCCAACTGAGAGGGCATCACTTACTGAGTTCTTGTCTTTTACTTTTAGTTGTAATTCCTTAGAATTTAAAGCCCCTACTACATCATCCAAAGACAATTTATCTCTACCATGTTTCTAGATGTCAACAAAAGTCTCATATGATTTTGGCAATGACTGCGATAAGACCAATGCCTTATCCTCATCATCGTACTTAATGTCTATGTTCTCAAGATCTAAACATAGCTTATTAAAGTTGTCAATGTGATCTTGTAGCTTTTGATTTTCAACCATCTTGAAAGAAAATAAACTTAGTCTTTAAGTATAACCTGGTAGAAAGAGTCTTGGTCTTGTAAAGGGTTTCTAGCCTATTCCAAAGGTCCTCCGTGGTTGTCATCTTTGACACCTCTTGCAAGACTTTGTCTCCTAGGCTTAGAATTAAGGCATTAAATGCTTTCTTGTTGATTTCTTTTCTCTTATCACATATTTCATTTTTCTATTCATCCGTAAGAGATTCTAATGGTTTTTCCTCACTACCTAAGGCCTCTTCCAGCCCTAAATTTCCTAGTAAAGCCCTCATCTTCATCTTTCAAAGGCCGAAATCATTCTGGCCATCAAACTTCTCTATGTCATACCTAGTTGCAGCCATTATTTGACACTATTCTATGATCGAGAATCAAAACAGAAGAAATCTTGATGAATTTTGATTCTAGGAATAGGCTATGATACCAATTTGTTATACCTAGAGTCGTTGGAACTATTTTCTTGGACAATGTATGACTCTCTCAACACTTACAATCCTCACAGTTTGGACATCACAACAGATCAACATAAACAAAAATTAAAAAGGACAGAAGAACAGAAAATATAAAACTGTAAAGGAACAAACACACCGCACAAGAAGACCAAGAATTATATTGGTTCAGGCCAATATTTGGCCCTATATCCAGTCGCCCAAGGCACACAACAATCCTCTAGAAACTGGCCAATCAAACGTAGTGTAGAGTCCTAACAATCCCTCTTTCCAGCGCTCTCAAGTACAAACTTCCCAAAAGATTACAAAAGATCGCTCCAAGAACAATTCTCACAATCTTTCTCTCTTTTACACTGCACTCAAGCACTCAAGGAATTCCCAATGATCAGAATGTTTGGATGCCCGAGACTGGCACCTTTCCCTTCTATTTATAGAGGTTTGGGGCGCCGGCTATGAGGGATTATTTTAAACCTATACAAAAGTCTAAAATGCCCCTTATAATGTACACAGGAAAACCATCCTACACTACTGTGTCTCTCGGGCGAACTCCTCCTTCATGGGACTGCATGCATCCTCTCGTCTAGATACAATCGACTCTATACAAAACTCTAACGCAGTCAGACCAACTGACTCGTGACCTAGTTAATAAACTGGTTCGTTGTCCGGTTCAGTTTTTAAAACATTATCCTAACGATGCTGAGGAACAAACAAAGGCCCTAGGATTAGATGGAGGCCAAAGACAGAGGAGAAATGGAGGAGGAGATGTTCAATAGGGGAATTGGGGGAGCTTACCCCACGATACAAGGGCTGAGGATGGACATCCCTACATTCAAACTTGATCGACCAAGATGGTGGATCTGTCGGTGTGAGAGAGTGTTCTACTAGTACATAGTGGTCGAGAGGGAAAAGGTGAATATGGTCGCCTTGTACCTGGATGACGTGGCCAATGCCTGGTTTCAAAATTGGAGCAATGGATGAGCTAAGTTGGGTTGGCCAGAATTCATGAATAGCCTATAGTAGATTTGGGGAGAAGACTCGAACTGATGTCATAAAGGAGTTCAACAAGCCTAGGCAGAAGGGAACAATAGAAGAATACCTGGTAAGGTTCGAGGAATTAAGATCATTACTCTCCTGGTCCCACCCCTTCTTGGACGAAGCTTATTTTGTATCTAGCTTCATCAGTGTGTTGGATGAATTGGTTCGGCCCACTATGAAGATGCTCTATCCAACAACAATTGGATAAGTAGCTGAGCAAGCCCGCCTTCACGAATTATCCTTGGAAACCTTTGCTAAGAGACATAGGCTATCCTCTAAGGGGAGCAGAGAAAAGACTTCTTACAGTAGGATGTCAAAGGGGAGTAATCAGCCATGGCGGAAGAGTGGATCATGGGGAAGGAATCCTTCAGCCCCAACCCTAGCCAAGGTCTTGACCTTGGATTAGAAGAGGCAGATGGGGCTCTGTTTCTGTTGTGGAGAAAAATTTGGTCAAGGGCATCAATGTAAGAGGATGCTGCTAACAATGGAGGGACAAGGTGAGGAAGAAGAAGAGGAGGCTGAAGAAGGAGAAGGCCCTGAAAAGCAGGTTGAGGAGGAAGAAGGCGGGGAAATTTCTATGCACGCCTTGCAAGGCTGTGCCTCGGGCAAGGTATTAAAGGTTAGTGGAATGGTGGGAAAAAGGAAGCTGGCGGTGCTCATCGACAGTGGTAGCACCCGTAGTTTCCTAGATGAGGAAACGGCCACTGCCCTGCAGTGTGAGTTGCAGGAGACCCCTCACTTGTCTGTGTTAATAGCTAATAGTAGCAGGATGGTGAGTAAATTTGCATGCAGGGGATTCCAATGGATGATAAGTGGGCATGAGTTCACGCCGGATTTGAGAATCCTTAGGTGGAGGTTGCCATGTGGTGCTTGGAGTGGATTGGATGAGGATAGTGAGCCCCCTAGTATTTGACTTCAACACAATCAAAGTCATTTTTAACATGGGGAGGGGGGCAGAAGATCACTCTTAGGGGCTGTTGGGAAAAGGGGAGTACAAGGTAGTGTCAGGGAAGAAGCTACAGAGGTTGTTGGAACAAGGGGGGACCTTAGTAAGGCAACTACACTCTCTATATGGCCAGGAGACAGGAACAGTAGAGATGGAGGGCAAGTGCCAGGGTGGATCTAGGAGAGAATGGCACTATCGGCCCCAAGCCATGGTAGTAGCCACCCAAAAGGTACACTCTCAAGATCCAATTCATAAATTGTTGATGAAATTTGAGGAACTTTTTACCACCCCCATAACCTTTCCCCTACACCGGTTCCTTGTTCATTCCATTCATCTGAAACCCAACAGTGAACCTGTAAACCTTAGAGTCTATTGTTACTCCCCTGTTCAAAAGGCTGACATTGAAAAGCTAGTGAAGGATATGTTGAACAAATGCTTGATTCAATCGAGCCAAAGCCCCTTTGCCTCACCCGTTCTCCTAGTTAAGAAAAAAGATGGGTCATGGAGATTTTGTGTGGACTACTGACAGCTAAACTCCATAACCATCAAAAACAAATTTCCAATCCCTATCATCGAGGACTTCCTTGACAAACTAACCAAGGCATCCATTTTTTCTAAACTAGACCTCCTCTGGGTATCATCAGATTAGGATGAACCCTAATGATTGTCCCAAAATAGCTTTCAGGACTCACAAAGGGCATTACGAGTTCTTGGTTATGCCCTTTGGACTTACAAAGGCCCTTGCAACCTTTCAAGCCTTGATGAACCATATTTTTGCCCCCTACCTACGAAAATTTGTGCTAGTATTTTTTGATGATATTATTGTCTATAGCCCTAACCTAGACTAGCATTTGATCCATATTAGAAAAGCCTTTGAGATCCTCAAGGCCCATCAACTTTATGTGAAGTGGACCAAGTGTATTTTTGCAGAAAATGGGGTGGAATATCTTAGCAACATTATCGCGGGTCAGGGGGTGAGTATTGACCCCCTAGAAGGTTGTAGCTATGGAGCATTGGCCCACACCTAACACCCTAAAGGAGTTGAGAGGGTTCCTAGGGCTTATAGGGTACTACAAACGATTTATCAAGGGTTATGGTGTAATCAATAAGCCCCTCACTAATCTGCTAAAGAAGAACAACTTTCATTGGGGATTAGAGGTAGATAAGGCTTTTTAATCACTAAAGAAGGCCATTACTCGGGCCCCAATCCTGTCCTTACCCGACTTCTCCAAGGAGTTTATTTTGGAGACAAATGTTGTGACATGGGAGTCGGGGCTATTCTAATTCAAGAGGGGAGGCTGATGGGTTGAGTATATACGATAAAGAACTACTTGTTGCTTTGATGGGCGTGGAGAAATGGAGATACTATTTGGAAGGGCGGAGGTTTTTCATTCGAACAAACCATGAGAGTCTAAAGTTTCACTCCCAACAGAGATCACACAATCAATTGTAGAGGAAAGGAATTACCAAGTTGATGGGTTTGATTACTGTATTCAGTACAAGAAAGGGAAGGAGAATTTAGTGGCAGATGCATTATCAAGACGAGAGGGCACGACTGCTTGCCATGCCATATCAACCTTGGTACCGGATTGGGTACAGGGCATCACACAGAGTTATGGGTAGACCCTATGGATCCAGGAGATACTGACTAAGCTGGCAGTGCAATCTTAGGAGGGGACCAAGTACGCGCACAAGGGGGGACTCTTGAGATACCATGGTAGGGTGGTCATAGGGGAAGATGAACCACTCAAGCAACGAATTCTCTAGTCGTTGCATGATTCTCCCATCGGAGGCCATTCAAGGTTGAATGCCACCTATCATAGAGTGCAACAACTCTTCTATTAGCCAGGGCTAAAAAGAGACGTGATAAGGTTGGTGCTCTAGTGCACCACCTGCGAGTGGTGCAAGCATGAGCAAGTGCCCTCACCAGGCCTGCTGCAACCCTTGGAGGTACTAGCTCAAGCATGGGAAAAAATCATCATGGACTTTGTAGAAGGTCTACCCAAATTAGAGGGGTTTGATACTATTTTAGTGGTGGTGGACCGGTTGACGAAGTTTAGCTACTTCATCCTCCTAGCACACCCCTTTATTGCTATTGAGGTTGCCAAGAATTGATGGATTTGGATTTCAAGGTGCATGGGCTACCCATGGTGGTTGTCTTTGACAAAGACAAGGTGTCTAGGATGGGGAATCAAGCTTTAGATGTCTTCAGCTTATCATCCAGAAATCGATGGACAAACAAAGCGTGTGAACCAATACTTGGGGACATACTTAAGGTGCCTAAGTTTCACTAAACTAAGAGTTAGAGTAGGTGGGTGGCACTGGCTCAGTGGTGGTACAACACCAACTTCCCCACCGCTCACAAGAGAACCCCCTTTGAAGCTCTATTTGGTTACCCACCCCCTATAATTCTAGCTGTTATGCATTACACCCCTAGTGAAACTTCAACTGATTAGTACCTCCAAGCAAGACAAGAGGCACTGCAAGCCATTAAGAAGGAGCTTACCTTGGCATAGCAAAGGATGAAGCAACTAGCTGACGAACACCGCTTTGATAGGACATTTGAAGTGGGTGAGGAAGTTTACTTGAAGGTGAAACGGTTCCAACACCACCTTTTTTGCAAAGGTCCTACGTCTAAGATCAGCCCAAAGTACTATGGGCCCTTCTGAGTCCTTGCTAAAATTGGGCAGGTAGCCTACAGGTTGTAGCTTCCTGAGGGGGTAGGGCTATACCCTGTGTTCCATGTGTCGCTCCTAAAGAAGGCAGTTAGGCCATCTGAGACAGTTAGCAAAGAGGTGCCAGAATTGATTGAAGACCAGGTGGTAGAGGTGGAACCCCAAGCTGTGCTGGACAAGCGGGTGCTCTATAAGGACTCCGTGCCCCTCACACAAGTTTTGGTGCAGTGGTCTCACTTGCACCCTGACAACACCACATGGGAGTACCTCCCTGATCTACTCTAGCAATATCCCAGGTTGGCCAGACTCCTTTAATTTATTGGGGACAAGAAATAATTCAAAGAGGAGAGGAGGGGGGAGGGGGGAGGGGGGGGGGTGTCACAGCCCGAGGACATAATTATAATTAGGGGCTGGATATACCTGTAATTCATTGATGTTCTAAGGCTAGTAGAACTCTTGCGCATGTGGCCACTTATTCCTAATGACCAAGAGAGTCGGTTATGAGAATACTCTAGAATTGTAACTCTCCTATAAATAAGATGAATGCATGAGGATGGGGATCATGTGAGGATTATACCACTGATATTTTCCCTCCTAATTCTCACTTCTTCCCCCCCCCCCCCCCCCCCCCCTCTCTCATTCTCTCTTCATTCCCTCTCTTCATTCCCTCTCTTTCTCATATTTGTCCTTCCTGCCTATTATCGGTTCTTCCCAAATTACAGAAGAGCCTGCCTGTCAGATCAGAGATCTGACAATTTCATCTTTAGTAGTGGAGAAAAAGCAAAGCTTTATGTCTAACTTTGGTCGGCTACTGAAGTGTCATTAGTCGACTAGTTAAAGTTTCTCAGGAAGGACCTAGACACACTGCCAAACTTTAGTCAATTAATCAAGGGATTCTTGTTGACTCCTAAATATGAACTTATTTCTGATTGACTTCAGTTGACTAGTTCAGACTAACTAGTCAACTAGAACTGCTATCCGTGTACGTGGGAATTGTACAGGTCAACACTTAACAGCCTGAAGTGACAGACACTAATGATGTTATAGATTTGAAGTACCTTACAGATGTGGTGGTGGGTTTTGATAAAAATAAAAGGTGGTTCTTGAATTGAAACACCAGTCAAAGGTGGGTATATATTTGGTAATTAGCCTAGTCTAGACATGGCTACACAATCAGCAATGGAACAGTTAATATAATATATGGTTATTATAACTTTCTTTTGGCTTGTCTACACTGTCACATGTGAATTGGAGCTTCTCAAATCTGAAAATTGTGAGAAGTGTTACTTTACCAAAAATTAATGGCTTTTTGGTAAATATTAAAAAATGGATGAGATAGAGTTGTGGGGTTTACTTTGCCATGGAATTTTCATAGACAAAGTGGGCCATCCCCAACTCAGTCTCACCCTGGCTTGTTGAATTAAAGTACCGATCATCATTTTGCTGAAGAGTACCTGTAGATAGGTTCAAAAAAATTGGAGCATTTATTGTTTTTGCTCTATCCCTAGATAATTCAGAATTTGATTATCTAGAGAGACATTCGACTTGTTTTAGTTGGTGATAGAAATAGAAAATTTTCACAAATTCCCTTGCCTTGTCAGTAGAAGAAAGTGATGTTGTCAAGCATGTCACACAAAATAATCAATTGAAATTCATGAAATACCATCCCTTTAAACAAAAAAATAAAAAGATACATATCACTGAGACATAAAAAATGGATTGAACCGAACTTCTATGTTTTCACCTTTCCAACTGGAGGTAAAATGATATTATGTTGGAGCATCTTCACTATATAAATCTAAATAAAATAAATGTTTATTGTTCAATTCTGATTCATTTTTAATTGTCAATGTAGCTGGGAAGGTTCTTACATACCATATTGCAGATCTAAATGTGTAATATTTTACTCCTACCTCAAACGTAACTAATTTAAGCTGTAATGATCAAATTAATCTGTTACAGGGATTTTCTTCTCTCTCAAATATGACCATGCCATAACCATTGTGGACTTAATTTGTGACTTTTTACATCAAGCTTAACTGGGTTAAGCTGTAATTATCTAGTTAGTCAGTTACAGGGATTTATTTTGTCTCAAATATGATGTTCTTGGGCTATTCAAACTTGACATGTGCTGGTGTTAGTTGGCTTTTGTCAAGTTTTTTCAGCTAGAGATGAAAGTAGCCTTAGTTTTGTCTCCTGCTGTAAGCTTGAACCATTCAGCTGGGAATGTCAGTGGAACAGTAACTTTGGTTAATCTCTTCACCCATGACCCCTTTTCTGATTGTCTTACTTGATCTTGATGGTAGATCATTTTTTAATTTCAATATAGCACATACATTCTGTTTGCAGTTAGCATTTTTGCGGTTGATCCATAGCCGGAGCTGAGCCTTCTTATAATGTCCAGGTTGGATAAAACTAGGTTTCACATAATTGGAGCCATTCTCTTCACTGCACAGTCAGCCCTACTACATCCCACAGCTGTGGTAAAGACTAGAATCCAAGTAGCTGGTTCTGGGCTCTCTCACTTGCATGGGATGACAGTATTCAGACAAATACTGAAAAATGATGGCGTCCCTGGTATGTACAGAGGCTTTGGCACTTCTGCGATTGGATCCTTGCCAGGCCGGGTCTTGGCTTTAACCTCACTAGAAGTATCAAAAGACATGATGCTAAAATACACAGAAGGTCTAAATATGCCTGAAGCAACAAGAGTTGGGATTGCAAATGGAGTGGCAGGCATGTTGTCAAACTTAGTTTCCTGCATATACTTTGTACCTTTGGATGTGGTAGGTAACATGTATTTTCCAATCCTTTTTTTTTGTCAAACATGCTAAATTATTTTTTTTAGTACAATTATCTATATTACTTTGTCTCTTCATTGTGACCATCAGTGTTTTAATTGTCATATGTACTGGGAATTTTTCATTTCCATTTTTTTCTTTTATCTACCTATAGCAGATTAAATATTTGGAACGGTGCAGTTCATGACATAAAATCCAAACTTGATCATATAGCTTTATTCATTCTTCCTTTTGTTTTTGTTTTGGTGGTTGTTCTCAAGGATCAATGACTAGTGATAGAATCATAGAAATGACTGGCAGGCATAATTCATGTAGCCAGCCCCACATAATGGGATTAAAGCTTGATTTTGTGTTATTATTGGTTGTTCTCTAGGAGAAAAAAATTGATGCAGGTACTTTTGAAATGCTTAGAAGAATCTGTTCTAAACTTGAATGTTCTCTGGATGAACTTTGGGAAGTTCTCAGTTGCACTAATCAACTGACTAAAAGGGGAATCATTTTTGGGAGTCACTTATACCGTTGTCCTTGTTAGTAGATTAAATAGTTTCCTCTGGCTACTAGCTGCCCTGCTCTTTATTTATTTATTTTTTCCTTTGCTTGCAGTTACTCTTAGATTCTGTGACATTTTGTTTTTTGTGTATATCCACAACATATCAAGCCTTAATCTCACTATGTTGTTTGATATATCCACAAATAAATACAATGATGTTTGATATATAATTAATCATTCTACTGAACAGTTGATGTAGTGGTCAAGTTCCCTCGTGTATGGTCTTTTTTGTTTATCCTTTTGCAATTTGAGACAAACTCTTTAGGAAATCCTTATATGCCAAATACATCAGAACTGAACGGCTGTACCTATATTTCTGCTTTTTATGTAAAGCAGTTTTCTCTCAGAATTCTGTGTGTGGGATTAGCCTTTCTTAATGGCCTTGTGTGATCTGAACTTTCAGATATGTCAAAGACTTATGGTACAAGGGCTTCCAGGAAGTACTTCTTGTAATGGACCATTTGACGTCATTCAGAAAGTGATGAAGACTGAAGGATTCCGTGGCATGTATAGGGGATTTGGATTGACAGCTGTGACCCAATCTCCAGCATCTGCACTTTGGTGGGGGGCTTATGGCACTGCCCAGCATGTCATTTGGAGGTATGTCTGCATCACGGTGACCTAACATGCAATTTTGAAAACTTGTCATATGTCAATCCTACACGTTATCTATGGTTCATTGGATTTGTATAGGAGCCTTGGCTATGGAGAAAATGTGGCAAAGAAACCATCTCATATGGAAATGGTGACAGTGCAGGCTACAGCAGGAATGCTAGCTGGTGCTTGTTCCTCAGTTATAACTACACCCATAGATACTGTAAAGACACGACTTCAGGTGTCCAAATCTACGACAAATTCTTTCCTCTATTGTCTGGTGCAGTATTAGTACTATAGGGAGAACAGATTTATTAACTTAAATGGCTTGTTTTCTTGGGATATTGAATATGTCTTTTTTATCCACACTTAACATTTGTTTATCCGTACATGGCTTTCTTTGAAGGTCATGGATGACTATCGATTTGGAAGACCCTCGGTCATGAAGACTACGAAAGCACTCCTCAAAGAACATGGATGGTGGGGATTCTACAAAGGGTTTGGACCCCGTTTCTTAAACATGTCACTCTATGGAACTACGATGATAGTCACTTATGAATTGATAAGTATATTCCCTTTTCTTGTCTTTCAAGTGGGCAGAACTCTGGGTTCTCTCAGGGCGTGTTTGGCTTCTTCATAGTCTAGTACTCAGTTCATGTTATATCGTTTTCTAACAAATTTTAAAAACTTATTTTTGTTTCTAATAATTTTGAATTTTTTGATCTTTCACATATCCATTCATTCTTGGTCCTCTACAATGGAAATTGTTGGGGGCAAATTTAGAAGTTCGCCTGTATGAATTTGTTCTTTGGCTTTTAGTTAATAAAGAAACAGCCTCTTTGCAAAAAGACAAAGAGAAGGCTGCATACAAATACGGTTATTCTCTTAAGGTCACCCTTTTTATTATAACCCAGTTCAAAATCTTGGGTATATACATCCAACCCAAGCTCCCCTCTTTTTTCTCATCATGCCACTTTTATTATTTACATCTGATTTTGGTCTCTTAATCACAGAGAGGTTGTCTATAAAGCAAGCATGATAATCTGCATGGACATCACCGTTGGGAACAATATTCCTGAGGCTCTAATTTTTGTGTTTGGATGAAGAGAATCTTTAAGATCTCAAAAGGAGACAACAAAGGCATCTCAATTGCAATCCATTGGAAATCCTTTCCGCAAATTGGTGAGTTCATGTAAAAATCAAAATACAAAGTCAAAATGGCAATGAATTTTTTATTAAATTAATATTATTTTCTTTTGGTTTTTGGTTATTTATGTGATTAGCATTGGATCAGAGATTTTTATTAAAGTAGAATTGGACGTAATTTGAGCTCAAGTTGAGAGAGATTTATAGGTCTAATTGGTGAAATTAAAAAGTATCAACTTTTACAAATCAAAATATATTCATTGATAAAAACTAGTGGCTTTGTCTTTTCACAAGACTAAGACTTGGTAATGTGATGGGTGGGTGGGTGGGTGTTGTGCAAGGCAAAACTTAAAAAGTTTACTTAATGTCTACCTTGCACTAAGACTCACCAAACACTTGGCAAGATTGTTTTTGCATTAAGACCTGCTAGTAGAATAGAGTCTTGTGTTGCCTAAGGTTTTTCGATGCAAGGCTATGCCTTGCATAATATAATTGAAGCTCCATTTATCAACAAACATACTTCTCAGCAAGTAATATAATTGAAGCTCCATTTATCAACAAACATACTTCTCAGTAAGTGTTCCAAACCTTTATGGTCTGTTTTAATTGTGAATGGCTCACCAATGAGATATTACACTTCCATTCTTGCAGTCGGCAGTGCAACAAGAAGAGCTAGGATACCCTTCTCGTACGGTGATAGTTACAAGTTCATTCCTTGGATTGCATAGCTAAAGAAGACTATAGGTCTATCCTGAAACAATATTGCCCCAAACTCTTCATCTCCAGCCTTTAATCCAACAATGTAAGTCTTGGAAAAATCAAAATGGGATCCTTTGGTTTTATAAATGCTTCCTCTGTTGAATGAGAGACCACTTAGAGACATTCTTCTACATTTTGGTTGGTTGATTACATATTTAGATTTTGTTAACTAGGGTTCTAAGAGTATTTGTAATTTCAGCATTTTAATATTTTTATTAGTAATAAATATATTATTTTTTAAAATATTTTACTAATTAATAAAAATATTTGAAAGTTAAAAACTTAGTTCATTAAATATATCTTAATGAGTGTCAAGTACACTTACTAAAAAAACCCTAGATATTTTACCAAAATGGTGTATGAGAACTTTTAGTAATGGTCACATAATCCGAAGAATCCATATGGCTTCAGGAGATTTGTTTAAGCTACGTTCACAATAATTTTTGTTGTCGTTTGAACACAATAATGAATTTATTTATTAAAAATGTCATCATCAAGTCGCTTAGATTTTATAAGAAATAAAATGATTAGAGGACGTAGAACAATCTTTACGTAAACACTTTAATATTTAAGTTAGATACTAGACTTCATAGAAGACTTAATGCAATATTGAAATTAGTATCAGAGGCATATCTTTTTTGTAATGGAGGTTCATCTATTTATAGAGGAACATGGAACTTTGTGATAAGTATCATTGGTATTTTGAGATCTACTAGAATTAAGATTTGTACGAATAATATCTATCATAATATTTCGAAATTCATTAGAATTAGGTTTCTTATAGATATGTCTATCTTTTTCGCAGAACTCCCAAAGGGATTTTTGAATGTTGAAATTATCTTGTTTGTGCTTTACTCGGGAACCCCTTTTCCTTGACTCACCCAATTAAAAGAAAATTTGCAAGACAAGATTCGAGGTTAGAGCTTGGTTACGGTTTCCGGGGAACAATAATAGTCCCTTGTATAGGTCTTTGGGAGACTGTATTAGTCTCTTGGCCTTTGGTCTTTGGGAGATTGTAATGGTCTCCCAACCTTTCATGATATCATCTTAAGCTCAAAAATTGTTTTGGGCTTTTAGGCCTTTTTGGTCTTTTAGTGGACTTTTGCTTATGGCATATCAATTGTTCTCTATTCTTTCCTTTAGGTTTTTGGGAGAAAAGAGTAGACTTATTCAATAATAATTTTTCTTCGTCTCCATTTGGTATATTTCTTGGGTTAATTTTCTTTGAGTCATTTTGGGTGCAAATGGGGGAAACTCTATTTTTCATGATTGGATTTTTTCTCTTTGGGTGATTTTCCTTTAATTTTTAGAGACATTCTCAAAAGTTTCTTTCATACCTCTCAAAGAGCATTTTTCTGTCTCTTGGAAGTTCATTTGGGTCTTCCAAAGATGTGCTTTTTGTTATTCCAAGTTGCGACATTAGTCTCCCATAGGCGTTATTCAGTCTCCTGGAGGTGTTCCTTTCATCGTTACAAGTCACAAGATTAGTCTCTCAAAAATTAATTTATAGTCCCAGAAGGCTTTCCATTTTCACGAGTAGTGATTTCAGTCTCCTAGAAGAGTTTTTCGATCTTTCGAAGGTGTGCACTTCATTTCTTGATTTAGATTTGGTATTTTTTTCTTCATTTCTTCTACTTCCAAGTGTATTTCCAGCTTTCCGGCGATATCTTTTAGCATCATACTATTTTCTCAGAATTTTTTTCAATCTTTGGGTGAAGCTTCCATTTTCTAGGAGAGTTAACTTTCATTCTCCTAAAGAGTGAACCTCCATTTCTCCGTCGACATGCTTAGATCTATAACTATTAGTAATGTATACCTTAATGATGGATTTTTAATGACATTTAGTATGTAATATGGATTCATATATTATATTGTTGTAATTAATAAAATGATCATTTCTTCATTCATTGCTCTCCAAATGTGTATGAATGAGTCATTCGATTTTTTGATGGTCCTATTCTTAAGTTGTTAAGAATATATAACATGGATCTATGACATATGATTTCTTAAAGGTATTCCTAATATTTAGATTTATCAGATGGAGACTATGATGAATTGATTATAGACTAGCACATGAGCTACTACCTTTTATTAGTACGAGATATTAATGATAAAGGATGGTGAATCATATGTTATACTGCATGAGATGCGACTAGTAGACATGTGAGTGGATGTTAGTTGAACATCTACTGAATGTGATGATTGTGATAGATCATATGGCTGAGAGAATTAATGATCTATTGCTAGTTTTTTTATTGTGTATATGATCCTCAAACTAGAGGTGACAAAGTTGTCTTATGCATTGGGGTCGAAGATTTGTCGTTGAGCAAAATCATCCGATATGAGAGGTGCAAATGCTTTCTGTGTGATCTCTGTGTAATAGTGTATGGAGGTAGATGCTCACTGATGGGATCCATTGATCCCTGTTGTGAGGTGAACATTCTATGTGGTCACAATTAGTTGTGGTTAGAAAACCCCTGGCCATTGTGTGCTTGATTGGAAAGAGTTCCTAATGTTGGAAGAAATTTTTATGTGTCATCACGACCATACTGTACTGTATCGAGTTCTATGAATTTAATTAATCCATGACTCTTACTCGATCGGGATGTTAGTCAGTGGAGGGATTATAGTGCACAGTAATCGAGAACCCTAATAGGTTTATTAAAGTATTGACTTTATCGCCATTAGGATCGTCCTGATATTATGTTAGAGGTCACTTAGGACCTTTTTAGGTGCTTTGAGGAAGTAAAGAGGTTCTCATAGTAGATCGAAGGTCACATACATACTGGATAACACATTGGATTAGTGATTTCTTGTTATCGTGTGTTCTCAATCCTCATCAAGAGTTAATGACGATAATGGATATGTTGTTAAGAGTTAACAAATGGATTAATACTCTGTTAAGAGTTAACAGAGCAAGATCGTTAAGAGTTAACTGGGGCCTTGGTTCAATAAAGAGTTAGTGAAAAGGCCATTAAGAATTAATTGTGGACTTAGATGCAATTTAATAAAATTTGGAGAGAAATGGCAGAAACAATGAACAGTGGTTCTTGAGCCGTCAATAGTTTGCTTGAAGCTGTTGATCGATTGTCTCAAATGGTCGACAGTTTCGTGCTATGGGATTAGATCTCACATGCTTTTCTTCCATAATTTCAATCAGCAAAACATTTAGGCTACGTATTATTTGTTGTTTTCAAGTCATTTTTAGTTTTCGATTTTCTAAAATAATAAAAATGCGCTCTCTTTGCTATTTTTAAAAATGTATTTTTGAAAATAAAAAAAAAATTTGTAAAGAAAATTCAAAACAACAAAAAGTTGTTTTGAGTGTTTTCATTCAAAACAAACTCTAATATCAAAATATATTTATTTATTCATATTTTATTGTTGTAATGGGAAAAAATATTACAAAATTCATTAACTTTAAAATGTATATATATTTTAATAATATATTAACATTAAATATTTTCAATTTACTGAATAATCAAATTTATTGAATAAAATATTATTAAAAAATTATTTTCAAAATTTTAAAGAGAACACGTTTTCTAATTTTTTGTTTTGAGAAATAGTTTTTCAAAATGATAAAGAGAATGCGTTTTCAATTTTCTAAAAACAGAAAACTAAAAATGAATTCAAAACTCAAAACTGAAAATTGAAAGCAAAGAGATCACAGCCTTAATGTTCTGTCGAACCCATCTTGCGTCTAAGAGACGCTAATCAAAAGGGAGAGAGAGAGAGAGAGGGGGAGAGAGAGAGAGAATAAGAAGAAAAAGAAAAGAAAATGAGAGACGTATGAGATACGCCAACAACCACTGCTATTCTCTCTTCTTCTTTCAACTATTGTTCATTTTCTTCTTCCTTATGCTCCATCGCTCTTATCTCTTTTAGATCCTTGTTTTTTGTTGCTTAGATAAATATCTAAGAAGGAAGTGAATTGGGTTTTTTGAAAATTTATAATTTTAACTCTTATTGAAAACTTTTAAAATTTGTATTCTTAATAAAAAGTGATTGATTAAGAATAAGAAAACTTAAATCAACCAACCACAAGTAATAAGAGAATTTTATAGAGGTTCAGCTCTAAAGAACCTGGTTCTCTCTCTTAAGACTGAGTTTGAGGTTCCACTACGAAGAAATAACCTTATCTTTTAATTGGAGCTAGAATCAATATATAATCCTTTACTTAAGTAAGAACCACTAACACATAACTAGCAAATACAAATCACTCACACAACAAATAAATAAAACAACAAACTTATAACCAAAGACAATTTCAAACAAATCACCAATGATTGAGAATTCCACTAGACAACATATTTCTGGCACTTAATCTTTCTCATTCTTGTTTGAATGCTCTATCAAGAGTTTGTTCTCTCTCTTCATAGCCTTCATACTCACCATATATATATATATAATATATATCATCTTCAGAGACTCAGGTTGCATTCTCTTTACTTTTCAATTTTTAGGTTGAATTCATTTTTAGTTTTCTGTTTTGATAGATTGTTTTTAGAAAATTGAAAACATGTCCTTTTTGTCATTTTAAAAAATTATTTTTTAAAAAATAAAATTAGAAAATGCGTTCTTTTTGAAATATTGAAAATAAATTTTTAATGATATTTTATTTAATAAATTTGATTATTCAGTAAATTAGAAATATTTGATATTAATATATTATTAAAAAAATATATACGCTTTAAAGTTAATGAATTTTGTTATATTTTTTTTCATAACATTAATAAAATACGAATAAATAAATAAATAAATGTGTTTTAAGTTTAGAGTTTCTTTTGAACGAAAACAATCAAAATAACTTTTTGTTGTTTTGAGTTTTCTTTATATTTTTTTTATTTTGAAAAATACATTTTTAAAAACAGTAAAGAGAATGTATTTTTATTATTTTAAAAAATTAAAAATAAAAAATAACTTGAAAACAATAAAGAGAACGCATCTTTAGTTGTTACAAAAAAGGGTAATGAGCAATTTTGAAATTCAAAAATTCTTCGGCTTTTCCATGTTCCCATTGATACATTTCAACATCTATAGGTATCTTAATATGCAAACACATTAAAAAAATAATTTGTACAAAATATCAATATGAGATAGTTGAGAAGACAATTTAATAACAAAATTAGCTATAAGCTTTTTGAGACAAAAAGGACACGAGAGTTAGAGACAATATCATCAAAATCTATAAAAGTAAAGTCAAAATAAATTTTCTTTAAAGAGAGATTTTACTTTTTGCATGAGGAAATCAAGATATGATTTTGAGGTACAATGTGAAAAACAATATGAAAAGTATACCCTTGAGCATGTAACAAAAAAGAGATGCAGAAAGCAACGTACAATTAGAAACAACCGTTGAACTTTGGTTGACCTAAGGGACTACTTCAGTTGATCAAAGTTGTCCAATAACTATTCGCATAGGTTCGATTGACCTAAAATTAGAGGCCAACATTTTGACCAACTTCGATTGATCTAAGATACTCATGAACAGATACAAATATTCTGTCTTACTTTAGTCGATTTAGGCTAAGCTATTAGTCGACTTAAGATACATAACCATGAAAAACACATTTTTTTTTTTACAAAAAATTGATAAAATATATTTATATTATAAAAATATTTTTGTTATCATCAAAATTTTATCTACTTACTCTTGAGCTTTACAATCTCTCCATTTTTTATGATGACAAAAATTTATATTTTTCTTTAAGATAGATATATTTAAAAATAAGAATGCTCCCCTTAAAACAATGCTCCCCTTGAGTATATGCATAAAAATAATCAGAATAAATTATATATTATGTAAGGCATACATTAACTAGATGAGAACAAATACATATATTAATCAAACATGGGAGTACATAAGATAAAACATGAGGTCCTTTATATCTTTCTATTTTTTATGATGACAAAAATTTTATGTTTTTTTTTAAGATAGACATATTTAAAAATAGCTCCCCCTTAAGAGAATGCTCCCCTTAACTAAATGCATAAATATAATGAGAATAAATTATATATTATATAAGACATACATTAACCAGATGAGAATAGATACATATATTAATCAAACATGGGAGTACGTAAGATAAAACATGAGATCATTTCTCCCCTATTTTTTTGTCATTATCAACACAATGTCTACTCATGAGATAGATGAGAAGGAGGAAAGTGACCCTTTTATCTTAGCAAGCCTATCCTCAAGGCTCATCATATGATCCTCAACCCAAGAAATTCGAGCGCTCATGTCAAGGAAGCCTGCCTTGTTTGCAATCTCCAAAGACTGAATATCGTTAAACAGATCTTGCATGGAAAAACTTGGGTGTGTAGAGGAAGAGGGTTCACCAACAACAGAAGAGGCAATCGGATTATGAACTAAAGTAGGTGGCATAGAGGTAGTGTAACGCCCATCTTGAACCAAAACATAAGGTACAACATAAACATAAATCTTACATGGGCGTTATGGAAATCCCATAAAACACAACTAGGATCGTAACTTGAGAACAAATAAGAACTTCCACCCAAACATTTAGTTATACACATATCCACTTCGTATAGCCTTCTAATATCATAAATATGCCTTTCTTTTACTATTTCCCTCCTTAATCCACATGAGTTCAAAATTAAAATACATTACTTGCATAAGTTATTACAAAACCATGGTAAAATGTTACAACCACTAACTAAACTTGCGTAACCTGTTCTCTTTCTCTTCCGCTCGACCCTGGAATACCTGTTGTGTCTGCTACACCTGGAATGTCAAATATTCCAAGGGCATGAAACGCCTAAGTTAGATAACAACATCTAAGTGAGGGTTTAAGAATTAGTTTCATGTTTGTACATGCAAGAAAATGCAAAGATGTATGTTATAGGTGGAAGTGACGTCAGGGTGTTGCAATCACCCTTGCTTGATATATCATGTAACACAGCCTCATTTCATGGCCAAATGAAGTCTCCCTTCACCCATGATAATCACAACCAGTCACAAACTACATGTAGTGATGCATGAAAATACTAAAAATGAAAATGCTTACCAACAAAAGACGTGTGATGCACATGAGGTCACCAACAACATGTAAGGAAATTTCTAGAAACCACTCACCATAGTTTTTACTTGCGCAAGCTACTGTTCACTAGCGTCGGTTTAAATTCACCGCAACGCATGAATTTTCCATAACATAAGTACAAAATATTTTTACATAAGGTTGTAGGAAATATTTAGATTAACATTTATGGCATTTTGCAGATAGAAACAAGGTTGCACGCGCCCTCACCTGCTGCCGGAAGGAAACCCACGTGCCGGCATGCGCAAGCAAAGCTGGCGCGTGTTGTGCACGCGCCAGTCGTCTTCTTCGGTGACGATCAACATGACAACGTCCAGTCTCGATTTTTTGTCCATTTCTCACTTATTTTAACTCCGTTTTGCCTCCTATTTGAACTTACGACTTCCTATTTTCTCCCTCAACCCGATTATAAGTTCAAATTAAACGTACCCAGTTGTTTTCAGACGACTTGAGCCTAGATTTCGACAAAAGCTCTGAGACTCTGATAGTCTATTATTTCTCTCGTTTTTGGATGAAAACTCTCATTCTTTCTTCTAGAGTATTCCCTATTCTCTTAAGAATAGAACCCCACCCTCAATTTGGCCTAATCGCCTCTTAATCTCCCTTAAATTACTTCAACAATTGCCCAAGGCTTAATTTATAAGGAACTCCGGCCAACTAACTACTTCCACTTGCCATGCCCCTTGCACTTTGTTTTGCGTGCCCATGATTGCCTCTAACCGTCGGTTTGGTTGGTTTGTTTCTCCGACGGGTTCGTTTCATATTTTTCAAAAATTACATTTTGGCCCAAAGTTTCTTATAATTGCACTTTGTCTCTTATATTATTTAGGCCCTTGAGTTATCTTTTAATCCCCTAATTTCCCATAAAAAAGTTCATTTCATCAACTCCTGAGGTTCATTGTTAATTTCACGCTAGTTTCTAAACTTATCGAAAAATTGCACTTATGCCTCGAAATATCTAATTTCCAGAAATACTTGATTTTTCCCACTAGCGATCATTTTGAAAATTTGGGATATTACAGGTAGCTCGGGCATACTTGGCCTTTTCATTAGTAGAATCATCAAGAGCAACATCGTAGAACTTAGGGTTTTTCTGCTAGACACCTTGTAGCTTGATACAACGCATGCGACACAGGGTGCTGGTATAAATCCGATCAGTGGGCTTGAGGGAGACAAATGGCTCATTTTCAAAAGAAACACTGAAGTGTTGGAAAATGTGAGTGAGAATCATGCCATAAGGAAGAGGAGGAGACTGCTTGGGGTCATGGACATCAATGTGATGGACTATGATGTAGGACAAATCAATGGGGGAGTTTATTGACAAGACACCAAATGATTTCAAATTAAAAAAATGACACGTGATCAAAAGATTCACTTTTGGGAACAAGACAATGACAAATGGTCAAATGTAATAGGTGATTGAGAATGTTAAAGTCTTTACCTGAAGGCATATAAGCTTGAAAATCAAGATTATTAGTTAGAATACGAACAACCAAGACAAATTCAAAATTTGGAATTTTGTAAGTCCATTGTTGGGTTTCGGGGATTTGGATATCAGAATTGTTTGAACGAATACCAAAGATTTCATGAAAAATACCAACATTAAATTCAATATCAACGTCCTTGACTTTAGATGAAATACGAAATGGATGGTCAAGGGTGACGAGGTTGGCATAAAAAAGAAAAACAAAGTTGGGGTAAACTTGTAACGATCGGGATTTTGGGAAAATAATAATATGAGTATTGGAAATAATTTATTGAGGATTGGTAGATTTAAGGAATTTAATGGGAAAATTGGAGTATATCGTAATTGAGATAAGGGGGCAATTGCAAGTTTTTGGAAGAATTTGGGGTTTAAATGTAAGTTGGAAAATGAGCATTTATTTAGTATAAAATTAAATGTGGTGCTAAGCCGGGTGGTTGAGTGTGCAAGTATTTTGTGTTTTTAAATTAAATAGGAGTGAAATGGTTAAATGACCAAAATGGGTTAATAAGGGTATTAGGAATAAGAAAAAAGGTAAAGGGAAAATGTGAAAGTTAAAGGTTGTGGAATTCAAATATTATTCCAATTTAGTTTTGGATTTCAAATCCTATTTCAATTTAGTTTTGGATAGAATTTCAAGTCCATGGCTATATATACCCTTCTTACTTCTATTTCCTCCTGCACTTGGCAAGCTCTTCTATGTGGTTGCTCTTCATAAAGGCAAGTTCTTCTTCTTTTCTTGCAAATTCCTATTTTCTTTTTCCTTTCTTTACAAGTTTTTCTCCTTTTCTTGCAAATTCCTATCTTCTTTTCCTTTCTTTGCAAGTTCTCTTCTCTTTGCTATGCGAGACCTATTCCCTCTTTTATAAATCACGTGAATGTGATTTCGGGTTAAATAAAAGATCTCTCAGAGTTTTATTATTAAAAACTGATGGGGTTTCTTTTTCCCATATTTCTTGGGAATGGTGCCGAATTGATGTGGGACTAGATTCTTAGAAAGTTGGAGAGGCTTGGTGTGGTTATGGTATTGGCAATATGCTCGCGTGATTTTCTAGTATGGCAGTGGTAGTCAACTAACCCACTTCCATCTAATCTTCAATATTATCAAATATATTAAACCAGTTGATACTGTGAGTAACGATGGGCGTTACCCTTAATCTTGAAAGTGAGATTGTATAAATACTTACGCCATACAAGGGTTCATATCTTAACCCCAGAATTATATGAAGTATCAGCATGTCAACATGTAAATTCTGGATTGAAGCCTAATGCCATAAATGTGTCGGGAATGTATAAATATGGGTATAACGATGTGTAGCATTAACTATGTGTGTCAAAGGGTATGGGGTACAAGGCTACTAGCTGTCGACCATTGAGTTGTGGCAGTCGATGGTTGGATGTATGGGCATTAGCTATCAGCTGTTATGATAAATTGTAGACGATCCAAGGAAGCTAGTACTATTAGTTACTCATAAGAGAACATATGGGCAGTTGCATAAAATATATGGAAGCATGTGTTCATGCATGACATTGTATATATGTGTATCAAGTGAGTTTGTTCCTACATGATGGTATTTGTCCCCTCGACCTATGAGCGAGGGCACTGTTATCGCTATGCCCGTGACGTCCGGGCAGGGTAGGCATGTGCTGCCATGCCAAAAAAGGTGACTTATGGTTGATGACTATTATGGGTCTTGTTATTATATATGATACTGTTGAGCATATTGACACGTGTGAGCCTAAGGGCCATTTGTATTCCATGAGCATAAGCGTGTGTTACACATGAAGTAAACCATAACATGGGCATATAACGTAAAGCATAACGAACATATGCAATAATTTAAAACATGACGTGGAAACGTATGTTGGAAGCCTTGTCATGGCTACTCATGGGTGATTCTTTATTGTTTTAGTTTCCTATGGTGCCTATTTACTTCAAATATACTTGTAGAACCTTGTGGTTTACTTTGTTTTAACATTATTCTAGGTTGAGGAAGGGGAAGTTCAAGGGCGAGTTCTATGGTGTTAGATTCTTGTCGGTAGCTATATGTATGGGGCTCTCTTGACCGAAAAAATCTTGAGGGTGTGTACTAATGGTTATTTGCGCTTCTGCTATTGTAAGAAAAGATTGGTATCAACGTGTTATATAGAAATAAAAGAATTTATTTGGTTAGAATTTATAGTCGTTTCAAAACTAATTCTTCTAGAGTGAGAAATGGAGCCCACTTACCGAGGTAGTTAGATAAATTGAATCCCTCTTGGTGAAGTTCCTTGAACTCGACTTTTCAGCCATTGAGAACGACTCTCTTTTCCTTCTTGGCAAAAAAAGTGGTTGCTTCTTCTAAAATGAACGTGGACATGTCAAAGTCGTTGCAGGCCTTTGTACGTCTCTCAAACATGGACCCTTGGACTCTTTTGCCAGATGCTCTTCTTGGAGCCATTTGGAATGAAATGGAAGCGGGTCGGGTTAAAAGCAATAAATCTAGAGAGAGAAAGAGAGATGAGAGGAAGTGAAGGAAAAATGGGTCAAATGGCCTTAAATAGAGTTTGATCGACCTAGGGTTGTCCCATGGTAACTTCCATCGATTGAAGTTTCACTTTAGTCAACTGAAAATGGGAAGAATGCCTCTGCCCCATCCTTGAACCAATTAAACGTTGGTTGACTAACTCTACATCTTAGGTCAACCGAAGATGGACCCTTAAATCGACTCTACTTCAATCGACTGACCCTTAAACTTAGGTCGACCGAAGATGATCAGAATACCCACCCTTGAATCGACTCTACTTCGGTTGACTTATCCTATAGCGTCCTAACATTTTCGTCAACATTTATTTACAATAGCGGAGCCACATTAATTATAGATACACACTTTAAGGGGCTATCTCATAGACAACAGAGCATCAACTAATCAAATCTAACAATCACAATATGTGACCCTTGCCTATAACCCACTCCCAGAGATTTTTTCGGCCGGGATTGCCTTATACATATAGCCACCTAAGAACGACACGTCACTAGCCCATCCTCAACACCAGCTCTTACACCTAGAATGATGTTGAAACTAAGGTGAACAACAAGGCTAAGCAAGTATATCTAAAATAAAAGGGGCACAGTAGGGAATCAAAGCAAGATAACATTACATTACCTACTACATGAGAGATAACCACGCTATGACTCACAATAAGAAAATAGAGCGAGATAGGTTTACATTATCCATTACGTGAGAAGTGACTATGATATGATTCACAACACCATATGCCCATGTTATACTTTACGATATCATGCACCCATATACATTATGTACAACCATGTCATGTTACACGGCATTATGCCCTTTGCCATGTCTCAGATGACATCATACATAATGCTATGCTATAGATTTTCACAAACGCACAGATGCTCACACTACAAGCATTAATGGGCATTCCATATGCCAAATGTATATATAAAGATGCCATGACATTATCATTTCTTCATACAACACGCATTAATGTGCACCCCAAATGTAATACAAAAATATAGAGATGCCATGGTAATATTGTGGACCATTATCCACCCTCACCCTAGCTTAACCCAGGTGAGTTTGGCGAGCCGTAGCTCTCTCGGTTCTCCACCGAGTATTCCTCATCTTGTCTTCAACCCAGGTGAGTCTGGTAAGTCGTAGCTCTCTCGGTTATTCACTGAGTATACAAAAAGTTGGATATCCCCGTCTTGCGGTCATATCGTCGCACAAAATAACAAGTGTGCTATTGAAAGTGTTAGTATATCATGCACATACCATAAGGACGTGATCACGTCATGCCCATTACTCTTCATGTGATATACCCCATTTTATGGGTTACCTTATGTATGACACATGCTTATGCTCATGGAATGCAAATGACCCTCAAGCCCGCACATGTCATTATGTTCAACAATAACAAACCCATAATATTCATCAACCGTACACCATCATGTAGAGACACGCTCACTCGATACACATACATACAATGTCATGCATGGCTACATGATTCCACAAAATTTATGCAACTACCCATGTGTTCTTTTACTGGTGACAAGCGGTACTAGCTTCCTTAGATAGTTTATAGTCTATCATAATGGCTGACAGCTAGTGCCTATCCATCCAACCATTGATCGCCACGACTTAACGATCGAAAACCAGTAGCTTTGTACCTCACACCCTTAGACACACATAGTTAATGCTACACATCAACACATCCATATTAAGACGTTCCCGACACACTTATGGCATTAGGCTCCAGCTCAACATTTATAGGCTAACATGTTAATATTTCATATGATTCTGGGGTCAGGTTATGAACCCCTATATGGTGTGAGTATTTGTACCACTTCACTTTTAGGATTAAGGACAACGCCTGTCATTAATCTCAGTATTGACTGGTCCAGAAGATTTGACAATATTAAAGATTAAATGAAGGCTGGTCAGTTGAACTCCATTACCATATGAGACAACCATGCTGACACATTGGTAATGCCCTAACCACACCAAGTCTCCCCGACTCTCTAAGAACCTAGCCTTTCATCGGGTCGACATCATTCCTAAGGAATCAGGGCAATACAAAGCTCCATGATGGTTAGAATTAAACATCACAAACAGTCTTGTATTTAACTTAAAACCACCATTAACAAACCCACCAACAACTCACATGTTGTAAAATGGTTTCCACGCGTATTCACAAATTTAATACTTGGAACCAAATTAGAGTAAGAGAAGGGATAAAATACGCAAAGCGATGGGGACTTGCATAAAGATTAACAAGCAGGCAATGAGGGTTTAGAACTTGCCTGTAAGTAATAGATTCCAAGATTTCTTGCACTACTGTGCAAAGTAAGTTTTTTCACAAAGAATCATGAGGCTATAGGCCGAAATAATTAAATTCAATCGTTTAAAATTTATAATTTAACCGTGCAAAACTTCTAATAATTTTTTCCCACTTACCCGACTACTTTAAACTCTCGTATAATTTTTCCCAAATTTTCTTGAATTTCCCCTTGATTTTCTCCGCTTCCTTCGCCACTACTCGATCCCTTATTCCTTTCCAATTTCTCTGTCTCATTCCCTTCTAAAATGGTTGATTTTCAGCTTAATTTATAGAGCAATTGGAGGCAAAATGAATGGCTGGGGAGAGGCCACGTGGCGGCTACTGGAAGGTGCCACCACCTCCCCGAGATGACGTCATTTCAGGGCTGGCTTGTTGGAAAAACCAACAATCTTTCCTAGCCATGCTCGCAAACCCACGGAATTGAACCTGCGTCACCCGACAAACCTCCCTCGCACTCGACCACCTACGCTACACGCCTCTTTAACCATTATATGCGCATAATTAATTTTAAAGAAGCCCACAACCCATTTCTGAAATTTACACTTAACACCCACAATTTTTGGGAATTAGCACACACCCCACCTTGATAATAACGCCTATACCCCAAATCTTCCGCAACCTCCTAGTTACACCTCTCTCCACAAATACAATAATTTCATACATAAAATATCACATATTTGTAATCCCATAAATACCCCCAAATAGAATAATTAATTACCTTAATTGCCTAATTCGCTGCTTGACATTCCATTTTACAAAATTACATATTGACATACCATGTCGTCATTTTTCAATATAAATTCATTGGCCCTAAAACACCTCGACGAGCTACCAAGAATCCCTCAATTAAATTCCTTAAAATCATAAATTCTTAATAAATTATTTTCAATACTCAAAATTACATATTATTTCTTTATCAAAATATCGGGATGTCACATACCCTTCGACTTAGGTCGATCGAAGATTGACAGATTGCAAAGCAAGGAAATGAATGAACTTAAGTCAACTGAAAAATAATGAAATTTAGGAGGCATATTACTTAAAAAAATTCATCATTCTTAATTCTCTTCTAGTTATGCAAAATTGGTTATCTTCTAATGGTTTTGTAAAATATCAACCAGTTGATCATTTGTGCTCACATATTCTAAATTGATGTCTTCCTCTTTTACATGTTCTCTAATAAAATGATGATGTCTAATTTCAATGTGTTTTATCCTAAAACGAATAATGGAATTTTTAGTTAGTTGAATTGCATTGGTATTGTCACACCTAATAGGGATATGGTTGAATTTAATTTTATAATCCTCTATTTGATGCTTTATCCAAAGGATTTGAGCACAACAACTTCCAGTCGCTATATATTCAGCTTCAGCTGTTGAGAGTGCAATTGATGTTTGTTTTTTACTGAACTAAGAAATAAGTGAGTTTCCTAAGAATTGACAAGTGCCACTTGTACTTTTTCTATTAATCTTACTTACAACAAAATCAACATCTGAATACCTAATTAATTCAAAAGAAAATCCTTTTGGATACCAAAGTCCTAGATCTTTTGTTCCTAAAGGATGCTTGGAAATTCTTTTTACAACTGTTAAGTGTGATTCCTTAGGATTAGCTTGAAATCTAGCACACAAACATACCTTTAGCATTATATTAGGATGACTTCTTGTTAAGTAGAGTAGTGATCCTATTATTCATTTATATCTCTTTTGATCAAAATCTTTCCCATTTTCATCTTTGTCTAACTTAGTTGATGATGTGAACGGTAAAGATGCAAAGGCAAGGGTTGTCTAAGAACATGTAATTCTAAGTCTTGGGCTAATTATTAGGAAGACTCCAGCTTATTTGGAAGAGTTAAAATTCAAAGTGAAGGAGTTAAAGTACAAATTAATCACATTGCTTGTTTGCTTGGAAGCCTAGGACCAAAATGCAACCTAGGCATTCCATGATCAAACCCAAGTAGTCAGCCCATTTGCTAGGCCCAAGTCTTTCCAACAAGCCCAAGTCTCCTAACTAATGTCATGCATGATGTCACATTTCATTTGTCCTTTATGTTTGAGGGTGTTTTGTCTTTTATGTATCATTGTGTTTTATCATCATGATTTTCTTTGTTAAAAGTGACATGATGATATTTTTTTACTTTATACTTTTGGTGTCTTTTACCATCATTAGCCCCTCTTTGTCAAAAGAGGCAATAATATATTGTCTATCTTTAATTATTATGTTTGTCTTTAATTATTGTAATTTGTCAACAAGACTAATATTTATGTGTGATCTTGTAATATTTTGGTATGAACATTTTTATGAAGAAAGTGCAGAGAATATTTTTATCCTAATTTTTATCTAAGTAATTTATTTATTTAGTAGTAAATTTACTTAATTATTATCACTCTTCCTTCTTCTTTTTTAGAGTGTGGTGAATCAAAACTGGTAATTTTTGTTTGTGAAAAATTTTCTTATCAGATAAGGGGTGCTAGTATTTCTTTTGTATTTTGGGGTACATCAATTAAAGTGTTCATGGGAGTTAGACTTACTTTATTTAATTCAGGTTCAAATTTTTTAAGAAGATTCTTGATATATTTGGATTGACTTATGAATATCCCATTTTCTAATTGTTTTATTTGAAGACCTAGAAAAATAATTTAATTTTTCCATCATACTCATTTCATATTATTTTTTCATGTATTCAACAAAATCCTTACACATTTTCTCATTTGTGGTTCCAAAAATTATATCATCCACATATATTTGAATTATCAACACCTCATTCTCTTTATTTTTGATAAATAAATTTTTATCTAATTTTCCTCTTGTATAATTATTATCTAGAAGAAATTTGCTTAATCTTTCGTACCAAGCTCTAAGAGCTTGTTTTAATCCATATAAAGCTTTTGACAACCTATATACATGGTTTGGATATTCATTATTTTCAAAATCTAGAGGTTGTTCAACATATACTTTTTCATTTAAGTATCTATTTAGAAAAACACTTTTGACATCTATTTGGAAGAGTTTAAAATCTTTGTAACAAGCAAAAGCTAATAACATTCTAATGGCTTCTAATCTAGCTACAAGGGCAAACATTTTATCAAAATCTATTCCCTCTTGTTGATTATACCCTTGAGTAACAAGCCTTGCTTTATTTCTTATTACTATTCTAGATTCATCAATTCTATTTCTATAAGCCCAATTTGTTCCAATAATGGGGTAATTTTTAGGTCTTGGGAACTTGTTGAGTTTTTTTTTTTTATTATTATGGATATCTTGATGATGACTGGCATTGTGCCAAAAACTTTAATATCTTCATAAGCTTGTTTTGATTGCTTCATTTTATGTGGAATTTATTTAATCCCTCTTTAGCTTCTTGCTTAGAGGTATATCAAGTTTTCCTTGATAGTTCTATATTTTGTATATGAGAAAAATTATTTAGAATATTGATTAAGCATATGTTAAGCCTATCTTGATAGGTTATATATGTTAAGGTCACCTTGAATATTTATAAGGTTAAGGAACCTTGATTTGTTTATCTTTTAATATGATTTGTTTAGTAATGTTCTCATATGTGCTAAACTTGTTTTATCCATATGCTTCATTGATATATCTTATGTGTTTCTCTTTGGAGTCATCCAAAAGATAATGCATGAGTTCTTTGTGGAGGCTCATGATATTTTTTATGTGGCATCATTACTCAATGTTTAAGAGTAATGTGTTATATATTTCATATCTAATGTTTATGGGAATGATCGTATTTTCAAGTGATAATACTTGAGTTTTGTTTTGAAGGATTTATATTGTCCTATCTTTAATGTTGAGGTTGTGCTAATAACCTTAATATATTTATAATTAATCTTGTTGTTAATAGGCTGCTCTAGAATCTAAGGGATATCGTAAGTTTCCCAATGCATTAATGTCATGGATAAATGTCATATATTCTCATGATACTTAAAAGTAAGCTTAAGGTTGAAAAATATCTGAGTCAACCTTAATCTAGCATTGGTGCCCTAATGCTAGATTTAGATAATATCTGACAATTGTGATAATAGGACTAATGATGTAATTCTTGCACATATATATATATAATAAAATATCTTTTCATATTTTGTGGTCATATCTTCATTAATAACTTTTCAATAATTATATATGAATGAGTCCTTAGATTTCCTATTAAAGGTACTCTTAAGGGTTAAGAACATGTGACTAAAGACCTTTGTATTAAGGATATCTTAATAATAATTTTTAGTCCTTAGATTTCTCAGAAAGGGATTATGATTAGTCGAGTACAGGCTGGCACATGGGATACTACCTTTAATTAGTATGAGAAGTTAATGATAAAGGATGGTGAGTTACATGCCATAATCCATGAGATGGATATAGTATTCATGTGGGTAGATGCTATTGGAACATCTACTAAATGTGATGCACGTAATAGATCGCATGGTTTAGAGGATCTATGATCTATCACAGGCTTCAATTGTGTTACTAATCCTTAGACTAGAGGCAACACAATTGTTTTGTTTGTCGGTGCTAGGGATTTGCCGTTACTAAGAACAATCCAGTTACTAGGTGAGAGATGTATTGTGTGGTCCTTGTGTAGTGGTGTATGGAGGCAAGTGATTGCTAATGGGATCCATCGACCTCTAGCGTGAGGTGAACATCCTATGCTATCAGTGGTGGTCTTGATTGAAGAAACCCCTAGGCAGGGTACACTTGATTGGAAAGTGTTCCAATGTCAGAAGGAGTTTCTATGTGTCATCTCAATCTCACCACACTGATTTTGCCATAGTCATTGAGTTAGTGAGTCTGATTAGTCCATGACTCTCAATCAATCGGGATGATAATCGATGGAAGGATTATAGTACATGGAAATTGAAAGCCCAAATAGGTTCTATTATAAAGTAAGACTTCATTACTGGTATGATCGCCCTGACGTAATGCTAGTTGTCACTTAAGATCTTTCGGGGTACATCGAGGAGATGGAGAGATTCTCGTTGTAGACCAAAATGTTTGGTTCACGTCAAAGATTTTTACTCGTCCTGATTGCTACTTAGTAGTGAACTTAGAAGGTCACACGCATATCTGGGTATGGTGGTTGACTAAGTGATTAAAGCTAAAATCATCATTAAGAGTTAATAACGTTATTATTAATAGTAAACGGATTGGGTTTAATGATCAAATTAATAAGGAGCAAATTTCAAGAGTTGACAAGCATGTCGTTAAGAGTTAATGGGGGCCTCGGTTTCATCATGGGATGGGAAAAGATTCATTAAGTGTTAATGGAAGGCCTAAATGCAATTTATGAAAATTTAGTTGAATCGAAGAAAAATGGTTGACAACCTTTAAAGGTTGTCGACCAATTTTGTTGATTAATCGGGAAAAATGATCGATAGTTTGTTTGTAACTATAGATCGATACTATTGACCAATTGAGTAAAATTGTCGACCCTTCCTATTGTAGAGGGTCATGATTCCTCGATCCATTTTTCACATTTTCAACGGAAAAAGAGGGCATGTGGAATGAAAGGATAATGGGAGGATAAGAGGGGCGACGACGTGTGTCCTTGTCGCCCCTTGGTCCCTTCTCTCTCTCCTAATTGGTTTTGTCTAATTGGGTGGGTTTTGGGCATCTAGGGTTTATGTATTTCATATATAAACCAAAGGGGAAGAAGAACGAGAGAGCTTCAGTTTTTTGCAAGTTGTTGCAGCCTTTCTCTTGGCCTTTGTTTGTTCTTCTCTTCTTGATTCCAAATCCTTACCCCTTCCTCCATTGCTCCCTTCTTTGATTTCTCCATTGCTACTATAGCAACCCAACCATATGGATAGTATGTATTGGTTTGAAGATTATTCTTTGAACCCATTTCCAGTCCAATCTTCCTCACTCTCTCTGGCTAGCACGTAGAGTGAGTTGAGGGATTCAACCATTTACTAGAGCATGGACTAACTAGGCTTCTCGTGTTTTCCAGAGTCAGTTTGGTTTAACCAAAAATATGTTCGGGAGCTATTCGAGAGCAAGGCATTGCTATCCAATAAGGATTCTAGCCTTTTCATTGGCCTTCTAAGTGCTGTGAAGTATATTTACTAAACCCTTATGGATTGGTTTAGTCTTGCATTGCATATGGTTATAATTGGAAATGAGTCTTGCAAGGTGTTTTTAATCTCCATTTTGTTAGTTTTATTTAATGGAAAATATATCCCAAGAGGGGGGTGAATTGGGATTTGGGTAAATTTTTAATAGTTTAAAAACTTATAGCATGCAGGACACTATGTTTTGAAACATAAGGAAGTATGTTTTGAAATAAACCTTTCTGTTAAGTATTTTTCGAAATATAAGTATGTTTCGAAACCAAACTTTCTGTCAACTATGTTTCGAAATTTACTATGATATGTTTTGAAACTTTCATCTCTGTTTTGCTTATTTTGAACATTTTAGCTTTTGAAAACGATTCTTTTCAAAGCATGAACCATGAGAATAAGCAAGTAAAATAGTAAAGCAAATTACACACGAGATTTATAGTGGTTCGGCACCAGCCTACTCCACTACCTTCAAGTTTACCTACTTGAAAGATTTTCAAACACAATCACTTTCACTAGTGATCAATCACACCAAGGGTTTTACCACGGTTTACCCTAAAACCTTACACAATAAGTTTTTACGGGCTCAACTCAAACCTTACAACAAGACAAATAAAAACTTATCTTTTATAACTCAACGGTTTGAATGTAATGATATACCTTACCAAATAGTTGTTACAAACCTATTGGTATGGAGTAAGGAGAGCTTGAAAGGATGAAAGCGTCGGTTTCAGTTTGGTTCTCCTTTTCACACCATAATGCACACCAATGATTAATTGAAGGGATCTTCTTTGAGAGGTTGTTAAAAGAGTTTCTTTCACTTATGCTTGTCTATGTAACAATATCTCTTATAGGTGTGTATACTTTTGTATGCTTGTCAGAGATTCTTATTGTCTTCAAAGAACTGATATATATATCAACAAATAGAATTTTGGCTAATTATAACCGTTAAAGACAAGATGATAAAGTAGGTTTCGAAACACACATGTTTTGAAACAACACATTTTTACACTGAGATTTTGAAACATACATATCATATTTCGAAACATCCAATCTTTATAGCTGGTTATGCACCAAGAGATAGAATGAGTGTGAGACAATGCTTTTAAAACAAAACGATTTTGTTTTATTCCCCACTTACAACATATTTGAAATTAAAACATCAGGGTATGGAAATTAAGTCAAAAGGTGACTTTTAAAATAGCTTTTGAATTAAAGTGCAAAAGCATGTCAGTTTTTCAAATATTCTGCTGACAGAGTTAGATATTTCAAAACATGCAATGCAGGTTTCGAAATATACTTCAAAAACATATATTAAAACATATGCAACACATTCTTAAAAACTCTGCTGATAGAATTTACATAGGTTTCGAAACAGACTATATAGGTTTCGAAACATATGCTTAGATTTCAAATAGGTTTCGAAATATAGAATATAAACTTTAGCAAACATAGAAACCTTAACAAAGGATATTTCAAAACATGTTTAGAAACATGGCATAATGATGTTTCGAAACATGATACATGAACTTAGATTTTTCAAACATTTGAACATTCATGCCAAAACACAAATCATGCTTGTTTTGAAATATGAAAAACTTATTTCGAAATATGAGATTCTCATAAAGATTTTTCATTCTAAGATTGGTTTTTCATCAAACACATTTTCACATATATAAAAAAATATGATTCAGCAATTCTCCCCCTATTTTTTGATAATGATAAAAACCTTTGAAAGAAATCAAATACTAGTTTGAAAAACCTTTCTAACTCCCCCTTAATCTTGTATGGGAGATAGGAAATAAACCTTAAGGCTACATGTTCTCTTTTGGCTTTGCTTGAGACATCACAACAAGATTTTCGTTGTTATCAACCGTTAGTGATTCAAGAGTTGTTAGATTCACTAAAGAACAAATTGTTCGATACCAAGTGATAACTAAACACAAACGTACTTGATGCCCATTTGTAGATTAGCCAATATCCATAAGCATATATTGCATACATTTATAAGCATACATTTTCTCCCCATTTTTTATCATAAGCAAAAAAATATGATAATCAAGTTAACATGCTATTTTCTCCCCCCTTGAAGAGATATTATAACATTCATGAAGGCAAGCAAGATACCAAATGTAAGCAAATAGGAATTCAATACCAAAACATCCAATAGGTAATACATGCAAAAAGTATCCAAAACAACAATACATAAATAATCAATGCAAAACAACTAAAATTTAGGGGGTCGGGGAATCAAGAGAACTAGGCCTCGGGTGGCTAGCTACCAGCTCTTCTAAATTTCCTATTTGTTCTCTAGGACTGTCAAGGTACTCATTTGTTTGGCGATGATTTTAGAGATTGTTTGAGTTGAGAGAGAAGTTTTTAGAGCCAAGGCTTCGTCAAATCACCAAGTCATGGAGGCAAAGCCTTCAGCTATGGTGGTCTGAACCAATGCTAACATATCAGGCGTGACTCGAGTGGATGGCCTAACTTCGGAGATGGCTGGAGTAGGAGCATCTTCGTCTTCTTCTTCTTCTTCCTCAGCTTCTGAGTCCGTTTCATACCTATAGCATTGATGATGATGGACTACTTTGGTGTATTTTTCACTGGTTTCATCATAAATGCGTCCCATTTTGCGAAGGGAAGAATGGTTGAAAATAGGGATTTGTTTTTTAGATTGAATAGATGAGGATGTGAGGTTGGGAAATTTAGTTCGAAGGAATGCTGTGATGAGACATCCATAGGGAAGAGATTTTTTTTATTGAGAGCGGGCATTGCCCATTTTAGCACAAATGGTAGAAGGAAGATTTATTTCCTTCTTAGTGATTTTTTTCTCTAAAAACCATAAATCTTCAGGATAGAGCATTGCAAAATTTCCAATTCGAGGGTTTAAGACTTGAAAAACGATTAGATGGAGAATGCAAATGTCAACAGATAAGTTTTTCAAGGTTTTAAATTTCTTGGGAAGGTTTGGGTTTTCAAAAATAACCCGACAAGCATCTAAGGAACTGAAATTGTAAGGAGTATATATTTCTCCTTTGTTAGGTATATCTAAAAAGTTAGCTAGGGTTTGCAGATTGATTTCGAATTTAGTATTTTGAATGAAAGTTTTGAAGCGATTGGGGTATTCATGCCCATCGAATGAGTTGTAAGCATTTGAATAAAATATATGAACATAGTCGGAAAAGACGTCAGTTTTGAGTTTTAGGAGAGGGAGCCATTTTCGATCTCTTAATGGTGCAAGGAATGAAAAATTTGCTGCTCCTAGGAGTTCTAAATCAAAGATATGACCAAGGTTTACCTTGCGTGTTTTGAACGAAAAGTTGTAGATATTGAGGGCTTGAGTGGAAAGGAAGTCCTCGTTGAACTCTTGGGGAGGCAGAGACGGCGAGAGATGGGTGCATTGGCGCTTGCCAGCGGATCTCTCTATCCTTACCATGATTGATTTGGGAGATTAGGATGAGAGATTGAGGGAGATTTCGAGTGGGTGAGCAAAAGAAAGAGGTTTCGGAACTTAGGGTTTCGAAACAAGGAAGAGATTTTGGAAGAAATGAACAGTCGAAACGTATCGGGTATTTATAATCCCGACTTTATGTTTTGAAACATGTATACATATGTTTTGAAACAAACCTCTCTGGAAAAGATGTTTTGAAACATAGATTAATATGTTTCGAAATAAAACCCTCTGGAAAACATGTTTCGAAACATAGGACAACATGTTTCGAAATATAACTCTCTGGAAATTGTGTTTTGAAGCAGAATTTTGTGACTTTTGAAACTTGATATTCTTGGATAGGGGATGTTTTGAAACATGATACCTATGTTTCGAAACTTCTGCTGACAAAAACACTTGGACTCAAATTTTGATAGAGATTTAATTAGACTTTGATTTCCAACAAACTTAGACATGATCTAAAGTGTTCAAACTTTTTGCTATCCAATGGTTTGGTAAAGATATCGGTTATTTGATTATTTGTATCGACGAATTCTAATGTGATATCTTCTTTTTGAACATGATCCCTTAATAAATGATGTTTGATTTCAATATGCTTGGTTCTTGTATGGAATACGGGATTTTTGGATAGGGCTATTGTACTTGTGTTGTCACACTTAATTGGTATTCTTTCCATAATCTTCTAGTTGATATTTAATCCAAAGAACTTGTGTGCAACATAGACTAGCTGCTACATATTCAGCTTGGGTTGAGGATAAGACAACGGTATTTTGCTTCTTGCTAGCCCATGTTACTAACGATTTCCCTTGAAAGTGGCATATTCCACTCGTACATTTTCTATCAATTTTTCATCTACCATAGTCAGCATCGGTATAGGCTGTAAGTTCAAACGTTTTTATTTTTGGTTAGAATAGGCCTAAATTTTCAAAATCTTTAATGTATCTTAAGATTCTTTTAATGGCTTTCAAGTGAGACTCTTTTGGATCGGCTTGATATCTAACACATATACCAACACTAAACACAATATCGGGTCTAGAGGCTGTTAAGTATAGCAAAGAGCCAATGATTCCTCTATATAACTGTAACGACCTATTAGTGGGCCTAGGAGTTTATTAATATTTTATTATGGAGATTGAAAAATTTTGCCCTATCAAATTAAATGTTAAGAAATATTTTTGTGTGGCAAAATTTATGTAAATAAATTAGGTATTAAATTAATGGATTGGGCTTTGGAAGTTTGGGTTGAGCCAAGAGGAGATTTGTATATTTTAATTTTTATAATGTTGTGAAGCCCATTGGTCTTAAAGAGATGTTGAGGCCTTTTGAGTAGGCTAATGGAAATGGGCCATTATATTTAACTGGGCCAATGAGTTAGGCTTGGGCCCATGTATTTATATGAATGGATTTTTTTGATTTGGGCTTAGGCCCATATGTATAATAATGAGAGATGAAATTTTTTAAATGGGAAAAGAAAATGAGATGAGGAATGACCATTAGGGGCTTGGATATTTGTGTGTGTGTGTTTTATATGAGGGGTATATTTGTAAAAGCAAAGGGGAGAGTGGTTGGCAAGCCATTCCCTCCCCCTCACCTCTCCATGCCACCTTAAATGTTTTCTTCTTCATCTCCCAATCTCTTTCTCTCTCTCGTGACTTTCATTTCTCCTTCTTCTTCTCATTTTTCCTTCTTTCTTCTTCTCCATTTTTAATATCTATTGAATCTTGAAGAGAAGTTGCAGCTAGGTGCATTCTTTTTTCTTGGATTTTTCTTCATCAAAGGCAAGTTCTCCTTGCACTCTTGGTTTCTTTTGTGCAAGCTTGTCCTTCTTGTTTATTGTGATGTCAAAATGCTTCATGACTCTTTATCTTCTCGTGGTTAAAAGTATTGTTGGTATCGGTTGTATATTTTTTCCATTTTTCCTTTGATCCATATTCTTATGTCAAGCCTTTGTTGGGTCTTGTTGATGGTTTCGTTAGGGTTTGTTCACCCCATTCTTCCTTCAACGAATGACATTGATGGGTTAGGAAGCTAGAATGGAAGTTTTGGAATGTTTGGTGACCATTTTGTGGGTTTTTGGCCTTTTTCCATTGTTCTCGGCCAAGTTGACTCGTCCAGGAGGTCAAGTCGACTCGGGCTGAGTCGACTCGGTTTTGGGCGAGTCAACTCGAGCCAAGTCGACTCGGATTTCAGCAAGTCGACTTGGCCGCGGTTTTGACTACTCTGCGCATGCTTCTCTTTTTCGGCCATAACTTTTGACACAGAACTTGGAATTGCAATCCGTTTGAAGCGACATAAACTAAACTTCGAGGGCTTCGATTTGATATATGATATCATATATTTTGGATATGATTTAAGCTGATTAAAGCTTTTCTTAACCCAAATCATGTGAGTGTCCCAAATCAAGTAAGAGTGTTAAAGTAAATTATTTTTAAATGCTTCCTTAGATATCTCTCAATCCTCTAAAATGATAAGATGTGTTTGAAGATATATATATATATATGTAACTACATGGGATTCATAAGATAAAAATACAATTGACTTGTATGAGGAGGTATAATAATAATCAATTGGGAGATTGTTAAGAAATATCCTTGGTTGGTATGTTCATGGAGTCTCATGGGGGATGCATTGATAACTCTAGATAAATAATTACCCTTAAATAAAATGGAGTGGCCATAAAAGGATGTGATTGAAGATATGAATATGTGCATGAATGGGCTCATGAGTAAATATGTTATTGAATGTTTAAATGTGCATGATGTGTACATTTCTATAATGGAGCATGTGTGTTATATTTATGTGAGATCTCATGAGCACTGCATGGCATTATTATTTGTGCACCTATTTTTTTGCGCGACAGTTATGTACCGTAGGGTGAGAAATAGATATTTTAAAGAGTGCCTGACACGGGTGAGATGGCCATATAGCCCGGTAGGCGATGCTCAAGCCACTGAGTGGCAAATTGATTTTATATATATATGTATGCCTTCATGCATGTGAATAAAGGGCTTTGAGAGCCAATGTGATCTATGTATATGGAAGGTTGTGTGAGCTAATGCGATGTATGGAGATTTATGTATTTATGAGAAATGAAACGATGCATAAAATACATAATGGCAATGGTATGGGAATGATTTAAATGATGGGAACTAAGGGGAAATGCTACTCGTACTTGGAAAGTCGAGTCTATTCCACTTTGATCTATCCATGTCTTAACCTTATTGCTCCATTTGTGGTAATATAATATATATGCTATCTTTTGGAATGGTATTATTAATGCGAATGAAAGGGTGGATTTAAATTATATTGTATTGGGGAGTAGGGCGTACTCTATTTTTTTTATCCATCCCTTTATTCTTGTGTCCGTTGTTATATATGTATACTTGCCGAGTCTTATGGCCCACTTTGAGATTGGGTTTTGATAAAGTATAAGGAAATGTGCTCTTTGAGGATGTTGTTGTCTAGTCCAGAAGGCATGAACCCAATGGGTGTTTAGATGTCGGGTAATGATTTTCTCTGGCTCTGAGTTATTCATGCCTTTGTGTATCATTCTATGGATCTTCCATTTGCTATATACTTGTTGAGTCGTGTGGCTCACTTTGTTTCTTTTGTCATTCCAGGGAAGTGGAAGATAGATGTTGGGGCGAATTTTGGTTAAATGTGTGCAAAGATGTCCCAGCCTCAAAGATCCATGGGTGCAGTTTGATGGACTAATTAGAGGGTGCCATTTTGTATTTAAAGTTTTGATACCTTTCATTTCCAAAATGTATGGGCTGTCAGCCCTAGATAATGATGTAATGAAGGTATAATTTATTTTGGCTCCTATTATTGTGAGCAAATTCAGCAAAGCAATTTCATTGGTAATTTTGAGTATGTGTATCCATCTTGAATGGACCTTCTCTCGGACTTCCTATGCTAGCGGGAAAAATCCGGGGGCGGGCCCTAACAATAACTTTTAATCCACTGATTTCCCTTTCTCATCTTTATCAATGATACTTGATGTGCTCATAGGGGTTGAGATAAGCTTACAATCTTTCATTCCAAATTTAGCTAAGATTTCTTTTACATACTTAGCTTGACTTAGATAAGTTCCTTGAAATGTTTGCCTAATTTGAAGAGCTAGGAAGTATGTTAATTCTCTCATCATGCTCATTTCAAATTCATTTTGCATTATTGAGGCAAACTCTTCACACAAACTAAGATTTAATGATCCAAAGATAATGTCATCTACATAAATCTGGACAAGCACCATATCATTTCTTTTCTTCTTAATGAAAAGTGTTGTGTCAACCTTACTCTTTGAAATCCATTTTCAGTAAGAAACTTACTTAGCCTTTCATACCAAACTCTAAGAGCTTGTTTTAAACCGTATAGGGCTTTAGTAAGCTTATATACATGATTTGGATATTTTTGGTCTTCAAAGCTGGGTGGTTGTTTTACAAACACTTGCTCCGAAATAAAACCATTTAAGAATGCACTTTTAACATCCATTTGATATAAAGTGAAGTTCTTGTAGCATAAGAAAGATAATAGGATTCTTATAGCTTCCAATCTTGGTATCGAAGCATAGGTTTCATCATAATCAATGCCTTATTATTAACTATAACCTTGAGCAACTAATCTAGCTTTATTTCTAATAATGTTACCACTCTCATCAAGGTTATTTCTAAAGACCCATTTTGTTCCAATAATAGGATGATCTGATGGTTTAGGTACAAGACATCAAACTTCATTCTTTTTGAATTGGTTTAGCTCATCTTGCATAGCTTTAACCCATTCATCATCATTCAAAGCTTCTTGAACATTTTTGGGTTCTATTTGAGAGATTAGAACTAGATCAGTATTTAATCTAAGAGAAGATCTAGTTGATACTCTTTTGCTAGGATCTCTTAAGATTTCATTTTTTTTAACATAATTTCTTTCTCTTGGAAATGAAACTTCTTTTTGATTTTCTTGATCTTGGATATTGCTTTGATCTATTTCTTCATTGATTTGAATCTCATTCATCTTATTTGGAATGTCTTCTAGATCATCATCATTATTGATTATTCTAAGTTTGTCATCAAACACTACATGTATTGATTCTTCTACAACCAGCGTTTTTTTATTAAATATTCGATAAGTTTGGCTTTGAGATAAGTAACCTATAAATATGCCTTCATCACTCTTAGCATCGAATTTTTCTAAGTTATCTTGACATTGTTTAGAACAAAGCATTTGCACCCAAAGTGATGGAAATGAGAGATATTTGGTTTTTTGTGTTTATATAACTCATATGGAGTTCTTTTAATGATTGGTCTTAAAGATAGTCTATTTTGAACATAGCATGCTGTATTTACAGCTTCAGCCCAAAAACACTACAAGAAAAAATCGCGTTTAGTGACGGAAAAATCCGTCACTAAAAATAGAAAATTCGTCACTAAATTTTTAGTGACGGGTTTAGTGACGGGGTAAAAATCCGTCACAAAAAAGGACGTCACTGAATTTTAGTGACAGGGTTAAGCAATCCCGTCACAGATCGTTTTAAATAATAAAAAAAATAAAAAATAAAATATTAAAATTAATTTTAAAATAAAATAAAATAAAATAAATATTTATCTAATTTATAATATTAATTCTAAATATTTGAATTGAAATTTTATTTCTTCTTTTTATTGATTTATTTTAGATAAAAATCTTAAAATCTATTAGTGTACTCTACATATTTTATAAAAACAAAATAATATTTTTCTTAAATACTATTTTAATTTTTAGTCTTTAATTACCTGCATATTTGAATTAAAATAATTATCTAATTTATTTTATATGTTAGTGTTGTTACCAAAATACAACAATTAATATTTATGATGTGGGGTCCACTCGAGCTTGGTGTCGAGTGAAGTTGGATTGCCGTAAGAGATGTCGCCTTAAGGGAAACTGCCGCTTGGATGCTCGTCGCAGGGCTCCGCCACTAGCTTCGCCACAAGCTTTCGCCATAAGCTTTGCCACAAGTTTTCGCCACAAGGTTCGCCACTAGTCCTGCCACAAGCTTCCGCCACAAGGTTTGCCACAAGGCTTCGCCACAAGCTTCGCCCTTAGCTCTGCCACAAGGTTTGCCACAAGGCTCCGCCACAAGCTCTGCCACAAGGCTTCGTCACAAGGTTCGCCACAAGTTTCCGCCACAAGCTTTCGCCATAAGGCTCTGCCACAAGGTTCGCCATAAGGCTCCGCCACAAGCTTCCGCCATAAGCTTTCACCACAAGCTTCCGCCACAAGGCTTCGCCACAAGGTTCGCCCCTACCTCTACCACAAGGTTTGCCACAAGGCTCCGCCACAAGCTCTGCCACAAGGCTTCACCACAAGGTTCGCCACAAGCTTTCGCCACAAGGCTCCGCCACAAGGTTCCGCCACAAGCTTTCGCCACAAGGCTCCGCCACAAGCTTCGCCACAAGGCTCCGCCACAAGCTTTTGCCACAAGGCTCCGCCACAAGCTTCCGCCATAAGCTTCGACCCTATTAATGCTGAAAAAATTGGTTAGAAGGCTCGTGGGAATCTTCCCCGCGAAGACCCTCCGATGCCAAAGTCAGTCCCAAACTCTAATGAAATTGCTCACCGAAAAGAGAATAGTCAAAGTGTATTCAAGATGTCTGGATTTTACCAAAGTCGGAAGTCCTGTTCATTGTCTTCTAGCTGGATATTTATAGGGCGCGATTTTCAAGGGTGGATGGTATCGACACGTGGCACTTCCCGAGTGGGGCTCTTGGCTTTTCGGGAGACGCACACCGCCTCAAGCTTGGGGGCTTGCGGCAGTGTAGGAGGTTGGGCTCGCGGCACACTTGGATTTGTGCCACGAGCCCCTGCTCATTTTGTGGTGAGCTTGCGGCATGATACACTATGCCACGAGCCCGCGGGATTGCGGCATTTGCCGCTAGCCGAGATGCTGCCGCTAGCAAACGGGCGGGAGGGGCTTGCCGCAGTGTGCCACGAGCTTACGGCACACTGCCGCGAGCCGCGTTCTTTGCGCACTAAATTGTTCAATTTCTTGCCCCCAATTTCTTTGGCCCAACAATTGCCCCCACTCTTTTTGTTTTGTTTATGGACAAAATGAAAAGAGTAATAAATTTTACATAAGAGGGTCACACCGCCACTAGGTTGGTTTTTACCCGTAGGGTAATTTTCCTTCCCGCCCAATGGTTCTTCCGGCACCCCTATAAATACTAGTTACCGCATGGGTTTTACTGTGTCTTTCTCCGAGTTTTGGCTCCTTCTGCAGCGAGGTTTTTTCTTGTTGCCCCGAGCTTCAAGCGATTTGCCGCGACCTTGCCTTGGATTTGCTGCGAGCTTGCCGCAAGTCTTCCTGGCCTTTGCCGCGAGTTTGCAGCGCTTGCCGTGAGGCTTCTCGTTCTTGCCGCGAGCCTTCTCTCCTTGCCGCGAGCGCTCAGGTTGTTACCGCGAGCCCTCAGGTTGTTGCCGCGAGCTTTCTTGTTACTTGCCGCGAGCCCTCAGGTTGTTGCCGCGAGCTTCCTTGTTACTTGCTATGAGCGCTCAGGTTGTTGCCGCGAGCTTTCCTTGCTCTTGCCGCGAGGCTTTAAATTCTCAAGTGCTCCTAATCTCTTTAGTTGCCGCAAGCCCGCCGCTAGCTGTCTGCCATTTAGCCTTCCTTTGGCTTTGCCGCGAGTTTTTTCATTTTGCCATACTTTCACGTGAGCCATGTCGCCACTAGACTCTTTAGTTCCTGCTTTCTTTTTTGAAGCCTTTTAGGGCCCTTCCCTTTTTCAAGTCTCTGTCTTCCAAAGATCATGGCACCTAAGAGTGTATACCTTCGTACCCAAGATCTTGAGGGGCGTCTGTAACGCCCCGCTCCCACTTACGGGTGTTACTCGTGAACAATTATCCAAATTGTCCACCTGCCCGGCCTTAGGTGAAGGGTGGACTATGTTTCAAGATGAAACGCCCTAGGTGGGAACTAGGCTCGTCCTTCCCTTCCCTCATTCCCAGGATTCACCAGCGAAAGTGGGCTTTAACCACACTGTATTGACTAAAAAGAAAACTCATGAAAATGCCCAACCGCTGTTTCTTATTTATATTTAATTCTTTTCCCATCCAAGAATTTACCGGGCTCCATAAATCACCATTTAAAACCAATCCATTGATTGATTACCACTTTCGGAGGAAAAACTCAAATTTTTAATTTTTCAAAAATTTTGGCATTTTCTCCAAAAATGCCCGAAAATCCCTTTATTTTTGAAAACTCCTCCGGGGCCCAAATTCAATTTAGAAATGGCCCAAAATCCCCAAAAATCCAATTTTTTTTTAAAAAAATTGCCGGCAAGGCCTGCTGGCTCGCGCGGGGCCCCGCTGAGCGCTGGCCGCTCGGGCTGGCCGCGCATGCCTCGCGCGGCCGCCCACGCGCGCGGCAGCGCTGCTGCCCGGCTGCCCACGGGCGCTCGCCCACGCGCGCGCGGCCACCCATGCGGCCCCGCCCGCGCGCAGGCTGCTGCCTGCTTCCAAATTTTTTTTTTTTTTCTTTGAGCTTCCCAACTCCCAATTTTCCAGAAATTTCACACACCTCTAAATGCATCAAATCCTCCACTTTTCTCATTGCAAGGCCTTATTTCTCAAACAAAACCCTTCTTAATCTTTATTTATTACAACATACCTTAACAATGAGACTTACATCACAACTTAGGCTTCAAATGCCATAAGCCAACATCTCATCTTAATATAAAATCAAATACTCTCAAGTTATGAAATACACACACATGATCTTAGCCTTTAACAAACCATTAATAATCAAGTTAATTTACATCTCATGACTCAAACACAATAACATAGGCTTCCATAAGCCATAACCTACACTTGAATCTTTTTTCCAAGCTTCCACATGCCATTCCACCATTTCTTTTACTTTACAATGCTTTCACAACCTACATGTGAGGGTAAAAACCTCATGAGCTATTAAGCTCAATAAGGGTGCATATGCAAAGTAAATACAGGCATAACAAGTCTATGTAATGAAAATGCATGCATGCATGGTTAGGTCATTCCATCCTCACAACCCAACATGGTTTGAGGCATTAACCTACCATCTCTTTCCCACCCCCATGGCCATAGGTCTCATGAACAAATAAAGCATGCAAAGAGATACATAAAGGTTTATGCAACCTACTTACAATGCAATGTAAGGCCACCTCCACATGGGGCCATCCCTTACCTCATTCTTCTCTTTGAATCTTCAAAAATCTCCTTGCTTCATTGCCTTAAACCTTTGCTCTTTCTCAAGAACCTCTTCTTTTCTTTGAAGCTTCAAGAATCATTTAGCTTCAATTCCCACTCTTCTCCTTAAGAGCTCCTTAAAACAAAAATTTAAAGTAGCTAAGCTACCAAATAAAGAAGTGGAAGAAACTTAAACAAGCCTAAGGAAAATACTTACATTCTTCTTTTTCTTCTTCTCTTCATTTATTTCTTCCATGAGAGATTTCTTCCTATCTCTCTTCTTTCTTCCTTCAAGACACTTCAAATGGCAAAAATTTGAGACCTAAGCACTCTATTCCTTTTTATACTACTCTTGTCTTGAAATCTCACTTTCAAGACTTCATCTTAGCCCTTGATTCCCATTTGCTTTATGAGAGAAAATCCCAACCATTCATCTCTTTAGATTACATATCTCTATCTTGGAAGAAACACAATCCATGCCATTTCCTCCCTTTAAATCTCACCCATTGGATTACTTTTGCCTTTACAAGACTTCATATCCACCATTAAAAGGAAGCACAATCCTTGTGCCCTTCAAAGAATTAACCTTAGCCTTCCAAAATTAGTTTTTAAATTAAATCATTATTGTGTTGGCAATCCTTGCCAACTTTCAAGACTAAATGGTGGCCCTTAGATCATTTCCAATTCCAAGAATCAATCCCATCCTTCCAATTTTTCATTTCTTTCCCATTTAAATTAATGGGACTATTTTCACCCCATCACATTTGAGAGACATAAAACATTTATTTCCCATTTAATAAATCTCACAATTTTCCATCATTAATGGGAGACTAATTTCCCATTTTCCTTTGGATTTATTTAATTCTCCATATTTTCCAAGGCATTAATGGTGACCATTTTCCATTTTCTTTTGGATTTTCTTTAATCCATGTAATCATGCCTCTCATTAAATTTGAAAGACAATTTATCATTTCTTTTGTATTTAATTAAATCACCCCAATTATACTTGAACCACAAAATGCCAAGTGTCACAACAAGACACTAACCTTGGCTTCCAAGTTTAATCTCATCCCTCCATGTGGCATTACCACATTAATTCACCAACCTAGGGAAAATATAATTATTTTCTCCAATAATTTCATATTCTTCATTTTCCCCATTTTCCATAATTAATTTTCTCTATGGAATTAATTCCAAAATTCCCAAAATACACTTTGTGAATTTATTAATCTCATATATCTCCACATAAACACCAAATTGGGATTTTATTCACTTACATACCTAATTCCACATAGGAATTATTTTCAATTTACCAAAATACCCTTTATATTGGATCTCACTATCCAAATTACCAAAATACCCCTCTCATAGGGCACCCTCAATCTCAAGGATCCAACACCTTCTCAAGGGCATTTTTTGAAATTTTCTTACTTTCTTTCTCATTCTTTTAACACCTGTAACACCGGGTGTTACAGCGTCCTTGTCGTCTTCTTATGGGCAAACGTTCCTCTTTAACGGCTGACGATCTTGCCCAACTAGTGAGCAACTATCGCGTTCCTTCCTCTTATCGTGCTAGGTTGCCTGAGTCAGGCGAATCTTGTGCCGCAACTGTTTTAGAGGGATGTATGGCAGTTCACGAAATAAGTTTTCGTTTAGGATTTCACCTTCCACTTCATCCTTTCGGTGTAGAGCTCCTTCGTCGAAGCTTTCTATCTCCAGCTCAGCTGCATCCCAATGGCTAGGCCCAATTAGCAGGTTTTTTTGTCTTATGTCACGAGAGGGGGGTGTCTCCTACTGTTGATCTTCTTCTTTCTTTTTACCGTTTCCGGCTAGGGTAGTCTCGTTATCATTTGTATACACTTTATAGGGAGCGTGTTGAGGATCGCTTGTTTGAGGGCATCCCACCCAAGGCTCACTACTTCGACACTCGTTGGTTTGTAGTAGATCCTCCACCGGGTACTTGGTATGCCCCCAGAGGTTGGTGCTCTGACGATCGAGTGGCCAAGCCGATTCTTTCCTTATCCATCCATGCTCTTCGGGAGCAATATAATGATGAGCGGCGTCAACTCTTGCGAGGAGGTCCAGTGAGCCTCCTGGACCTTCTCTCTGAGGACCGGTTGAGGAGGGCTGGCTGGGTACTCCACGCGGGAGAATCATCGAGGCGCACAGTCCCTTCGACGCTTCCCCTGCGGCCCCCAGCCCCTTCGACAACCGATGTCCAAGTAGAAGGAGGGGCCGTCACTCTCCAGGAGCGGTCTCCTCCTGAGGGTTTGGATCCTTTCGACCGCTGCCCCTTTCTTTCCTTCTCGTTTTTTTTTTTTTTTTTTTTATATCTTAATTCACAAATCTTTCTACTTCTTGGTAGGTATGAGGCGAGCAATGCAAGCTTCTCGCCGGAGGGCGAACGAGGGAGTGATGCGTGACGGGCTTCCCTAGCCTATGTCCCTCCCCCCTGAAGGTGTTGTTGCCATCCCAGAGACTCATGCTGTTGAGGGGATAGGGGAAACTGGTGAGGTGCGGTGTCGTCACAAAAGGAGTCGGCGTTAGCAGAGGGAGGCAGGTCCATCCACTTTCCAGCCGATCATTGCCCCTACTCCTTTGGAACCTCCTGAGGGCGTCCCCTCGGTTCCTCCTCCAAGTGCATATCCCCTTGAACCTGGTGAACTTCCTTACGAAGGGCACAACTCGATTGCCATGAGCGGGGCTCCTGATGATGCGGGGTACGTTGGTCGTTTCGATGCCACTCCGGTGGTCCATAGCGGGCAAGAGATCGAGGTTACCTCTCGCCTTGACCAAGAGGCCATCAATGCAGCTCATGCTGCTGGTCGTGGGCAATTTCGCAGAGGGGTAGTTAACCCACAGCGTACTGAGCGTCGGGTTCTACACAATGAGGAGAGGTTACGTTTTCGAGGTTTAGAGCCCAGATTCGCCGAGCTCCCCCCACCAGCTGAACATGCTTTAGATCTTAAAGAGGGTCGATGGGCATGAGGCGAGGAATTTATGGCGCGCCCGGGGCTTTTGGATACGGATTCCATAAACATGCGTGGGGTTGGGGCACGTTTGTTATATTCTACCATTCTTCCTTGAGATGAGGACCGCTATTTTCGGAACCCTCTTGATGACATGGATGATTTCGAACGCCACCTGGCCATTGTAAGCTCCCTCCCCCCACCTTTTTTTTTTTTTCGAGGGTTGCCTGTTTTAATTTCCTTATGGTAGGGTGCTCAAGGAGCCGTGGTGGCAAATGTGATGAATCAGGCGCGCATTGCAAAAGCTGAGGCAGAGATCGCTGAGTGGATGAACAAGTCTTGGCAATGGAGTGAGGAGAGACAAGTACTGAATATGAACATCCGGCACTTGGAGTTTGACAGTTTGAACCTTCACACGCAAGTCGAAGGCCTCCAAACCCAGCTTCAGGGTCTCACTACAAGGTGCCAGTCAGCAGAATCAGAAGCTCAAAAATGGAAGGAGAAATCCGTGGAGCAAGGCCAAGCGTACAAAAATATGGCGTCTTCATTTTCTAGTGCTCGGGAGGAGATTGTTCAACTTCGAAGATCTCTTGCCAACTCCGAGGATCAGGTGGCGCAGGCTCGTCAGGAGATATCCAGTCTTGGTGAAAGCAGGCATCGAGAGATCAATGAGGCTGCTCGAGAGGCGGTGAAAGAGTATCGGGTTTCTAATGATTGCTTTCAACGAAAGGAGGCCTACCCTAGCTGCTTCTCCAAGCTAGGCTTTTACCTTGGCCGTAGTCTCCTAGAGTCCTGGCGTCCTGGGGAGTCATTTCCTGAAATGGTGTTTTCAGAAACAGCTTCTCTTGATCCTCCTGACTGGCGGAAGTATGAACCTAACTCATGTGACCCCGATGAGTATATAAGGGCAGCCTTGACAGATGACGTGGCCAACCTATCTGGTTCATGGAGTCCCTATGTACCTGATCAGGAGGATACCTCCGGGATTATAGAGGCTCTGTAAACGATTAGGCATGGGTTGGATGAACCTGATGGCGCCCCCCTGAGTCCGCTTCCTCCGGAGTTGGAGCACCTTCATTCTCGCAGAGGTGATTAGGCCATGCTTTTTTATTGAATTCCCATCTCGGTTATGTAAAATGGTGGCCCCATTTTTTATGGATGTCGAACTTTTGGGCCACTAATCTCACGTACAAAAGATTAGGTGTGCTTTATTTGTCACGTCTACACATGGGCTGTTATCGCTTATTATATATATATATATATTTCATTCCTGTATCTTTGGCACCTATCTGCTTGTCATGGCGTTTTTAAATTTTTCTTCCACTATTCTTGTGTCGGGACGCGCCTTGCTCTTTTTCATGTTCCGTGTTTACGAATCATAGATTATAAGAATTGTGGGCAGCCTTCTTGGGGGCGCCTGCTCTTTCTCTTACGGATTCATCTGCCATGAGCAATCTAGTTTTGACCCCGGGTCCGATAGATGATCCTTCTCAAGCATCCGAGTTTTCCAGGAGGCCTAGGTGCCGGATCGACCAAGGAGTCGGGTCTAGCTTAGGGGCATAGATCGGACTCAAACGAGGGATCCAGGTGAGCCTGCGGGCATCGGTGTCAGAATACTTGAAGAAACTATGTCGATCCAGGGTCATAAGCACTAGATTGTCTCTAGGCGACCAGGCATCTGGTGATCCTGGGATGGGTCGTAGCGCATTTGCTGTTGTGTCTTCTGTCTCTGTCTTTCAGGGTCGGTCCACCTCAGTGAATCTTGGTTTGACCAGTGATCTAGCACGAGATTCCAACTAGACATCCGAGTTTGCCGGGAGACCTAGGCGCCGGATCAACCAAGGAGTCGGATCTAGCCCAAAAGGCATAGCACCGAACTCAAACGAGGGATCCGGGTGAGTCTGCGGGCATAGGCATCGGATTTTCTGGCGATTTCGGGCCAATTCGTGGTCATTAGCATCAGATTGCAACTGGGTGACTCAACTCTGGTAAGAAGAATCATGCCAGACTCAACTCTGGCGATTTTGGGCCTCCACAAGGTCGATCTACCTTAAGGAATCCAGGTTTGACTCGCGATCCAACGCGGGATTCCTGTCAGAAATCCGAGTTTGCCGGGAGTCCTAGGCGCCAGATCAACCAAGGAGTCAGGTATGGCCGAAAAGGCATAGCACCGAACTCAAACGAGGGATCCGAGTGAGTCTGCGGGCATAGGCATCGGATTTTCTGGCAATCCCGGGCTAGCTCCCGGTCATTGACGCCAGATTGCCACTAGGCGGCTTGGCCTTTGAGAGCGGGAGGTGCTTGAGCCGTTGTACCTGCATTACATTCAATGACACACAAGCAGCCGAGCACAAAGATTTTATGTGGTTCGGCTTATAGCTTTGCCTACTCCACTGGAATACAGGGGGTATATTCTTTTATTCATTTGGGGAACATTATTACAACGAAAAGTTAGAGAGAATCTCGACCCTTAGCTGGATCGGGCAGCGCCTCTGGTGATAGGCTTGGTCCTGCCTCTAGCGCTTCGCCTTCTTCACTGGAGTTTATGGCCGGCAGGGTCGGGAAGTACCTTTTGAGGTGCATGGTGTTCCAAGTTTTGCCCATTGTCTCGCCTCGTAGCGTCTGCAGCGTGCACGTGTTAGGTCCCAACATTTTTCGAATTCTGCAAGGTCCTTCCCAATTAGGTCTGAGTTTCCCCTCCTCTCTAAGAGCATTGGTGATGGCTGTTTTTCTGAGTACCAGATCTTCTTCTTCAAGCTTGCGAGGGCGAACCCTCTCATTGTAGTAGTTGGAGACTCTCCTCTGATAAGCTGCCAACTGTACCGCTGCCTTTTCCCTCAATTCATCTAACAGGTCCAAGTTCTCCCGTAGACGATCCGAATTACCTTCTTCCCTGAAGGCCATGACTCGGGGTGAGCCAAGGTCCACTTCCACAGGGATAAGGGCGTCAGTTCCATATGCCAAGCTGAAAGGTGTTTCCCTGGTGGGTACCCGACTAGTTGTGCGATATGCCCACAAGATGCTAGGGAGTTCATCAGCTCATCCACCTTTTGCCTTCTCTAGTCGGGTCTTTAAGCCGTGTAGTATGGTCTTGTTGCTTGCTTCGGCTTGTTCGTTTGCTTGGGGGTATGCTACAGATGCCATTCTTAGGCTAATTCCCCATCGATGACAAAAAGCTCTGAACGCATCTGAGTCGAATTGTGTTCCATGATCTGTATTGAGTATATGTGGCACGCCGAAACGACAAATAATGTCTTTCCATACCATCCCTTCCACTTTCTTTTCCGTGATGGTTGCCAAAGGTTCAGCTTCTACCCACTTTGTGAAGTAATCTGTAGCTACCAGCAGGAATTTTCGTTGAGCAAATGCCATCGGGAATGGCCCCAGTATGTCTAAACCCCATTGTCCGAACGGCAGAGGTTGGAATATCGGCTGGATGGGAGTCGAAGGCTTTACTGTCAGGGGAGCATGTTTCTGGCACTTGTCACAAGTTCGAACTTTCGTGGCGGCGTCTTCCCGTATCGTGGGCCAAAAGAAACTGGCTCGCAGGATTTTTCCAGCTAATGCCCTTCCTCCAAGGTGTTCACCACAGTCCCCCTCATGCACTTCTTCCAGTGCCTGTTGTGCTTCCCTTGGCCCAAGACATTTTAACAACGGTATGGAGTACCCTCTTTTGTATAATTTCTACCCAATTATTGCGAAACGGGCTGCGCTGGTTTTTAATCTCCTTGCTTCTGCGAGGGTTACTGGCAGTTCTTGGCCAAGCAAATATTTCAATATGGGGCTTCTCCAATCTTCGATCTCTGTAATGCAATGCACCGCGATGTCTTCCTCTCCTTCCTCTCCTACACTAGGCTGTTGGAGGACTTCCATGTGGATTAGGCGTCCAGGGGTGTCCCGGGCAGAGGCTAATTTTGACAGTGTGTCCGCATGCTGGTTGAGGGACCTATTAATCTGAATCAGCTCGAAATGCCCAAACCTATGGGTGAGTTCTTTCACCTTCTGCAGGTAGCTGGCCAGTACTGGCTCCCTTGCTTCGTAGGTACCTTGAAACTGTTGTACCACCAGCTGAGAGTCGCTGTGGGTTGTCAAGTTTTTTACTTCTAGTCTTTCTGCTAATGTCATTCCAGCAAGCAAAGCTTCGTATTTTGCTACGTTATTTGTACTGGGAAAGGTGAAGCGAAGCGAGTATTCCAAGATTTCCTGTTCCGGAGAAATCAACACTACCCCTGCCCCACTTCCTTTGGCATTTGACGCCCCATCGACGAACAACATCCATTCGTTATTGCGAGTTTCTTCTGTCACGGGCGGGTGAGTGCATTCGACTATGAAATCTGCCAATGCTTGTCCTTTTATCGCCTTTCTTGGCTCAAAGCTAATGTCATACTCACTGAGTTCAATGGCCCATTTGGTTAGTCTTCCTGAACATTCGGGTTTCTATAGAATCTGTCTCAATGGTTGATCTGTTAATACTGCCACGGCGTGGGCCTGGAAGTAGGGTCTTAACTTCCTAGCTGCCGCCACCAATGCCAAGGTAATTTTCTCCGCGTAAGGATATCGCATCTCCGCCCCTTGCAATACCTTCTAGACTGGGCTATCAACCTACCCGACCTGCCTGACGAGAACTGCGCTCACCGCCTGATGGCTGACTCCCAAATACAAGTATAGTTTTTCCCCGATTTCTGGTCGAGTCAATAGGGGAATTTCTTTTAAGTACTCTTTCAATTCTTGAAAGGCTTTCTCACACTCAGGGGTCCATTGGAAGTTCTTTCCTCCTTTTAAGTCCTTGAAGAAGGGAAGGCTGCGCTCAGCATATTTAGAGAGAAATCTGCCCAAAGCAGTTAGACGACTTGTTAGGCTTTGAACCTTCTTCATTGAGGTGGGGGACTCCATGTCGATTACTGCTTGCACTTTTTCTGGGTTAGCCTCTATTCCTCTGTGAGTAATCATGTACCCCAAGAATTTTCTAGATTTCACCCCAAACGCGCATTTGTCGGGATTCAAGCGCATATTATTCTTCCTAAACACGGCAAAAACTTTCTCAAGTTGTCCGGCATGTGATTCACCCTGCTTGCTTTTAACTATCATGTCGTCTACGTAAGCCTCCATTACCTCCCCCAGCAAGTCTTTGAATACCTTGTTAACCATCCTTTGATACGTGGCTCCTGCGTTCTTTAATCCAAAAGGCATCACTTGATAGCAGTACGTCCCCTTTTCTGTGATGAATGCTGTTTTCTCAGCATCAGGTGGATACATACTGATTTGGTGGTAACCTGAGAAGGCATCCAAGAAGCTCAACACAGCATATCTAGAGGTGTCATCGACTAGCCTGTCTATCCGAGGGAGCGGGTAGGAGTCCTTTGGGCATGCCTTATTCAAATTGGTAAAATCGATGCACACCCTCCATTTCCCGTTGGCCTTTGGTACCATCACAACATTGGCTAGCCATTCAGGATATTGGACCTCCTTGATGAATCCCGCATCGAGGAGTTTGTCTACTTCTTCTTCCAAATATCTCAATCTCTTTGGGGCGAGGTGTCTTTTCTTCTACTTGATTGGCCGAGCCCCCGAACAGACATTCAGGCGGTGAGATATGATCTCTGGGCTAATTCCAGGCATGTCGGCAGGCGTCCAAGCAAATATGTCTGCGTAGGACCGTAGGCATCTAACGATCTCCTCTTTTTTCGGACCCTCTAGTTGGCTCCCCACTCGCACATGTCTTTCGTTATCACCGGGGTTTAGAGGGATGGCTTCAAGTGTTTCCATTGGATGAGGCTTGTTAGCTTCAAGAGTTTGTTCGCTGATCATTAAAGTTTCTTCAGTCGTCGTTTTTTCTTTCCCCTTGGTGCCTCTTGTAGAGCTCACGTAACACACTCTGGCTTGTTTCTAATTACCTCTTACTTGGCCCACCCCCTGGGGCGTAGGAAATTTCATTAACAAATATCCCGAAGAAATGGCGGCTCTTATAGCGTTAATGAGGGAACGTCCCAGGATACATTGTATGCAGGAGAAAAGGTCTTGACTACCATGAAATTAACCTGCCGAGTGATTACTTGAGGGTAGTCTCCCAGTGTAATGGGCAACTGCACCGACCCAACCACTGGCACCGCCTCTCCTGTGAAACTGTACAGGGGCGAAGTGACCGTCTTTAATCGATCATGGGCAACATACATCTTTTCGAAACAGTTCTAGTATAACAAATTAACAGAGCTTCCACTGTCTACTAGTATCCTTTCAATGGGATGCTTAGCAATGACGGTAGAGATAAACTAAGGGATCATTGTGAGGTAGCAGCACATCCCCCTGGTCTTCAGGTGTGAAAATAATGGGGTCTTCGTCTTCTTGAATCTTAGCCACCGAGTTTACGTGCAACGCCTGTCGTGCATATGCCTTTCTGGCAGAAGAGGAATCGCCTGCTAAATTTTCTCCCCTTGAGATCATGTGTATTTTTTCCATAATGGGCTCATTGTCATTTTCTCCGGCGCTCGGTCCTGCCTCTTCCCCCTTCTGATTGTTTCTTCCTCCTTCCCTCTGTCGGGGCTGCTGGTTTTCCCTTTTGTTTGAGAAATTAAATTTAGGATGGGGGGGCCTCCTCTGATTATCCCTCCTAGACCTATCTCCCATATTCTGTTGATTTTTTGGCTTATCCAATATAAACCGGTCAAGCTTCCGTTCCCTAATAAGCTGTTCAATCTGGTTGCGTAACTCCCTGCACTGCTTTATAGTGTGCCCCGTGGACTCATGAAATTTGCAAAAAGCCTCCATGTTCTTGCCCAGAGGCTGGCTGGAATGTGGGGGAAAGTTAATGAGTCTTGTATGGGCAATGGATGAGAGGATTGCAGCTCTTGGCTCAGTGAGGGGGGTGAAGCTCTGAAATTGCATCTTTGGGGGCTCATCTCTCCTTTGTACCTTTATAGCTCGATCTGGTCCAACGTCGTTTTGTCTCCCTTTTCTTTTTCCTTCCCAAGCTTCGAGGATTTCCATTTGGACAATAAATTGCTCTGCTCGGGCGAACAGTTCGGTCATTGAATCTGGCTCAGAAAATGCTAGAGATCTCCTAAGCGGGGCATACGTGGTTCCGTTAAGCAATGCCGAGGCTGCCAAACCGACTGGGAGGTCCCTTACTTCCTGCATGGCTGCTTTAAACCGCTCAGTGTATTGTTTTAGGGATTCATTGGGCCTTTGTTGCAAGCTCATTAAATACATGGCGCTCTTTTTCTTTGGGACATAGGCAGAGAATGCTTCTAGAAATTCTTTTTTTAGCTGTTCGAATGATTGGATATGTCCAGCTGGTAAGTCTGTGAACCATTGTTGAGCCTGTCCTGCCAAGGAGAGTGGGAAGGCTCGGTACCTGGTGACTTCGTCCCATCCATGCAACACAGCCATTGCCACAAAGTGTTGTACATGCTTCACAGGATCTTCCTTTCCTAGGTACACCCAGAGTTGCGGCAACTTGAACCCTGGTTGCACCGGTTGTTTCTGGAGTTCCTCGGATAGAGGAAAACCTTTTGTAGGGATTTCTCTTGGCGTCATCACAACCTGTTTCTGCTCTAGCACTTCTTCTATGAGGCATTTGACGTCGGACGCTCTGAGCGTTTCTTTTTCTGTTTCGTTCTTGTGCGGAGACGGGACGCAAAGAGCTCTTGAGTGGGTGCTTTCTTCCGTTTCTTTGTACATGGGGGTTTTCCCTGGTCTCATGTCGTGATTTTCCCTTGGGTCTGTTATTTCCCGGACAGGGTCATTAGGCCTAGGAGTCCCAATTCTTATCCCTTGTCTTAGGGTCCTCAGGGGGTTGTTTTGGGATCTCCAGTGTTCTCCCCCGGCCCCTGTTTGTCCCATGCGGGGAATGTGGATGTCCGGCATTAATTCATGCAAGAGGGCAGTAATCCCTTGCAATCTTTTCATGCTCTCCTCGTTGTTTGTCCTTAACTCGTCATTCTGGTGTTTTAGTTCTTCAAAATTCTTCCGCAATAGCTCGTAATCCGACAGTGGGACCGTGGGGGGGGGGGCTATCCCAGACGGTTCTGGGGGCACTGATGTCGCCGCTGGGTTCCTTCGAGGAATTGAGGACTGTCCCAGGGAGTGTTGTTCTTGATTTGTCAGTATTGGGGGCGGGACCTGCCTCCCTTGTCTGATCGCCTGTCTCCCCCACCCGACAGCGTGTATCTCCCCCTGCTCCGAGTGCTCCAAGCCCCCAAACCCGATAGCCTAATTACCTTCGAGCATTGGAATGTTTCCCGAGCGCACCTTGTTGTCTAGATGATCTTCCAAAGGTGCTGGTACTGTAGGGTGTACTTGGCTGGGATCTCCTGTCCTTGTGCGAGCGCTCCTACGGGTAGTTTTAGGCTGGTTTGCCAAACTAGTTGATCTTGTCCCTCTCGGCATCTCGGGTTAAGATTGGCTTTTTGTTGCCTTTCCCACAGACGGCGCCAAATTGTTGTTGCCAAAATACAACAATTAATATTTATGATGTGGGGTCCACTCGAGCTTGGTGTCGAGTGAAGTTGGATTGCCGTAAGAGATGTCGCCTTAAGGGAAACTGCCGCTTGGATGCTCGCCGTAGGGCTCCGCCACTAGCTTCGCCACAAGCTTTGCCACAAGCTTTCGCCACAAGGTTCGCCACTAGTCCTGCCACAAGCTTCGCCACAAGGTTTGCCACAAGGCTTCGCCACAAGGTTCGCCCCTAGCTCTGCCACAAGGCTCCGCCACAAGGCTTCGCCACAAGGCTCCGCCATAAGGTTCGCCACAAGCTTCCGCCACAAGGTTTGCCACAAGCTTCGCCACAAGGTTCGCCCCTACCTCTGCCACAAGGTTTGCCACAAGGCTCCGCTACAAGCTTCGCCACAAGCTCTGCCATAAGGCTTTGCCACAAGGTTCGCTACAAGGCTCCGCCACAAGCTTCCGCCACAAGCTTTCGCCACAAGGCTCCGCCACAAGGTTCCGCCACAAGGTTCCGCCACAAGCTTTCGCCACAAGGCTCCGCCATAAGCTTCCGCCACAAGCTTCGACCCTATTAATGCTGAAAAAATGGGTTAGAAGGCTCGCGGGAATCTTCCCCGCGAAGACCCTCCGATGCCAAAGTCAGTCCCAAACTTTAATGAAATTGCTCACCAAAAAGAGAATAGTCAAAGAGTATTCAAGATGTCTGAATTTTACCAAAGTCGGAAGTCCTGTTCATTGTCTTCTAGCTGGATATTTATAGGGCGCGATTTTCAAGGGTGGCTGGTATCGACACGTGGCACTTGCCGAGTGGGGCTCTTGGCTTTTCGGGAGACGCACACCGCCGCAAGCTTGGGGGCTTACGGCAGTGTAGGCGGTTGGGCTCGCGGCACACTTGGATTTGTGCCGCGAGCCCCTTCTCATTTTGCGGCGAGCTCGCAGCAATTGCCGCGAGCTTGAGCGGTCGGGCTCGCGGCATGATACACTGTGCCACGAGCCCGCGGGATTGCGGCATTTGCCGCTAGCCGAGATGTTGCCGCTAGCAAGCGAGCGGGAGGGGCTTGCCATAGTGTGCCGCGAGCTTGCGGCACACTACCGCGAGCCGCGTTCTTTGCGCACTAAATTGTTCAATTTCTTGCCCCCAATTTCTTTGGCCCAACAGTTAGTTTTAAATATTTGAATTGAAATTTTATTTATTATTTTTAATGTTTTATGTCAAATAGAATTTTTTGTATTTTTTAATGTGTATATTTTATTTATAGCAATAAAAGTAAACTATATTACATTTAAAAGTAAACTATTAAAAATTACAGTATTACATCAACATTTCCTATGTATTTTATTTAAAATTACAGTATTATATTTTAATTAAAAATAAAAAAAACACAAATAACCATTAAACTAAACTAATACAAAATAACTATAAGTAAACTAAAATAAAATAACTACAACTAAACTAACACAAAATAATCATTAAACTAAACTAACACAAAATAACTAAAACTAAACAACACAAAATAATTACCTCATTGATTGAAAGAGTGGCGGCAATGGCACCGGAGCAGTAACAATACCGGTAGGAGACAGTAGCTGCAGAAAAATCAAGAGAACCAAGGGGGGAATAGAGAAATGGCGTCGGAATAGGGGGAAGGGGGCGAGAAAGAGTGAGAACCAAAGAGGGGAAGGGGGAGAATGGTTGTTCGGGAGAGGGTTTTAAACTTAAATTAGTGACGGGCATGACAGTCCCGTCGCTGATTAGTGACGGGCATGGCAGTCCCGTCACTGATCAGTGACGAGCAAGGCACGCCCGTCACTGATTAGCGACGAGCATTGCAGTCCCGTCACTGATCAGTGACGAGCAAGGCACGCCCGTCACTGATTAGCGACGAGCATTGCAGTCCCGTCACTAAATTTTCTGCCATGATTTTTGTGACGGATTTCCGTCACTAAACCGTCACAAATTAGTGACGGGTGGGCTCCCGTCACAAATCCCGTCACTAAATTATGATTTTCTTGTAGTGAAATATTTTGGCAAGTTACTTTCTAGCAACATGGTTCTAGATATTTCTATAAGAGTTTTATTCTTTCTTTCAATGACACCATTTTGTTGAGGGGTTCTAGAGACCGAGAAGTTATGGTGAATTCTATTTTCTTCACAAAAGGATTGAAATTCTTGATTTTCAAATTCTCCACCATGATCACTCCTTATTTGTTTTATTTTTAATTCTTGTTCATTTTGAAGTCTTTTGCACAATCTAGAGAATGCTTTAAAAGCATCACTTTTATTTCCTAAGAATAACACCTATGTAAACCTTGAGAAATCATCTACTATGACTAGGGTATAGGATTTTCCTCTTAAACTTTGAGTTCTCATAGAGCCAAACAAATCTAGGTGAAGTAATTCTAGAGGTCTAGCTGTACTAACTGAGTTTATGGATTTAAATGACAATCTAGTTTGTTTTCCTTTCATACACGTATCACATACATGATCTTTTTTAAAGTTTATGTTGGGTAAGCCTCTAACTAGTTGTTTTCTAACTAATTTTTCAATTAAGCTCATGCTTGCATGTCCTAGTTTCTTATGCCATAACTAAGACAAATTTGAATTTGATGTAATAAGGCAATTTTTATGTTTAAGCACAACATCATCAAGCCAAATAACATATACATTTCCATGTCTATTTCCAGAAAAAATAAATTCATTTGATTTCAAATCATAGACTTTACATTTGCTTAATTTACAAGTGACTCTATGTCCTTTATCACATAATTGGCTTATACTTAGCAAGTTGTGTTTTAAAACTTCAACTAGGCATACATTTTCAACTTTTGTTCTACTTAAACCAATTGTGCCATAGCCAAGGATTTTACCTTTAGAGTTGTCTCCATAGACAACATTACCTCATTCTTTGTAGGTGAGAGAGACAAATTGATCCTTGGCACTCGTTATGTGCTTGGTGCATCCATTATCAAGATACCACTTCTTCTTTCCTTCCTTGGAGGCCAATCTTACCTACAAGAAATACATCACATTGGTACTTTTGGTACGCAAATTTTCTTAGGTCCAACAATGTTAGCAACCACATCATCTTTAGTTTTTGGAATCCAAGTCAAGTTTAATCTATGAGCATGTTTTCTATATAAACATTGCTTGATATGGTGTCCCTTCTTATTAGAAAAATGACAGGTCAAACTTGTTGTCCTATAAAAGCTTTGATTGTGATAGTGATGATCAACATGTTTTTTAAACGAGGGTGGCTTATATAAAACCTTTCCTTTAACAATTTTTTTTGTTAAGGTAAATGGTGTATCATTTGTATATCCTAGCCCTCTTCTGTCTCCAAAAGTTTTTGACAACCCAAAATCATTTCTAGCCTTTTCTTTCCTTCCATAAGTTTTTCAAATGATTCCAATAAGTCATTGTTTTTCTTTTCCAACTCTGAAAATCTGATTTTCAAATTTTCACTTTCTTTGTCCTTTTGTTCAATGATTTGCTCTAAGTTATCATAAGCAATCTTAAGATCATTGCATTCTTTTTCTTTGATTGTTGAGATATTTTTTCAGAACTTTGTTTTTAGCCAAAACTTTGTTATACGTTTCTAAAAGTAAGTTGTATTCATCTTGTAAAGAATTAAATGAAAGATAATTTCTACTAGATGAACATTAAGTTACCTCATTTTCTTCTCGTGCCATAAGGCAAAAGTTTGCAGCTTTTTCTTGTTGACTTGAATCGAAGGACAGGGGATCTTCTTCTTGTTATTTTTCAACTTTTTGTATTGAGGACAATCTGTCTTGATATGTCCTGGTTTCTTACACTCAAAACATTTTAATTCATAAGGAGTATCTTTAGAAAATTTCTTGTTTTCATATGGTTTTGTCTTTGAAATTTTTCCTTTTCTCATAAACTTATTAAAACATTTTGTGAGTAAAGTAAGTTTTTCATCTTCCTCACTTGTTTCACTTTCATCTTCTTCTTTGGCCTTAAATGCTAGGGATTTCATTTTGAGCTTATTTGATTATTTTCTATTTAACTTAATCTCATGAGTTAATAGAGAGCCTAATAGATCATCCATTGTAAGCGTAGATGTGTCTCTAGCTTCTTCTATGGTAGTGACTTTAGGTTTCCAACTAGATGACAAGTTTCCTAAGATCTTATGAACCTTTTCTTCGGTTGTTATTGTTTTTCCTAAAACTTGCAAGTTTGTTGCAATGTCATTAAACCTTGTGAACATCTCCTTAATGGATTCACTAGCATTCATTATGAAATTTTGATATTCACTAGTAAGGATTACAATTTTATTGCTTTTCACTTTCTTGGTTCCTTCATGTGTTACTTCTAAGTGATCCCAAATTTCTTTTGCTGTAATACATGAAATGACCCTATTAAATTCAATTGGACTTAATGCACAATGCAATATATTGACAGCTCTAGCATTTGTTTCATTAGTATGTTTTTGTTGTTCATTCTTAGTTCCCGTAGGAGGTTCCAGTAATATAACTGTACTAGATATACATGTATATAATTCAGTATTTTGCATGAAGAAATACCTCATTCTTGTTTTCTAGTAGGTGTAGTTCGAACCATTGAAATAAGGCAGCCTTGAGGTGTTTTGTCCTTCCAACTTAAACTCAGTGTTGAGTGTCATTTGGATCTTTACTCTTGGGTGGTTAGACCTACAAAACACTTAGAGACCTTGCGCTCTGATACCAATTGTTAGTTCTATACAATGAAAAATATATTCCAAGAAGGGGGGTGAATTGGGATTTGGGTAAATTTTTGATAATTTAAAAACTTATAGCATGTAGAACACTATGTTTCGAAACCAAACTTTCTATCAACTATGTTTCGGAACCAAACTTTCTGTCAACTATGTTTCGAAACCTACTATGATATGTTTCGAAACTTTCCTCTCTATTTTGTATATTTTGAACCTTTTAACTTTTAAAAACAATTCTTTTGAAAGCATGAACCATGAGAATAAACAAGTAAAATAGTAAAACAAATTGCACACTAGATTTATAGTGGTTCGGCACCCGCCTACTCCACGACCTTCAAGCTTACCCACTTGAAGGATTTTCAAACACAATCACTTTCACTAGTGATCAACCACACCAAGAGTTTTACCATGGTTCACCCTAAAACCTTACACAATGAGTTTTTACGGGCTCAACTCAAACCTTACAACAAGATAAATAAAAACTTATCTTTTACAACTCAACGGTTTGAATGTAATGATATAGCTTACCAAATAGTTGTTACAAACCTATTGGTATGGAGTGAGGAGAGCTTGAAAGGATGAGAGCGTCGGTTTCAGTTTGCTTCTCATTTTCACACCACAATGCACACCAATGATTAATTGAAGGGATCTTCTTTGAGAGTTTATTGAAAGAGTTTCATCCACTTGTACTTGTGTATGTAGCAATATCTCTTGTAGGTGTGTATACTTGTGTATGCTTGTCAGAGATGCTTCTTGTATTCAAAGAACTAATATATATATATATCAACAAATAGAATTTTGGCTAATTATAACCGTTAGAGACAAGATGATAAAGTAGGTTTCGAAACAACACATTTTTACACTGAGGTTTCGAAACATACATATCATATTTCGAAACATCCAACCTTTACAGCTGGTTATGCACCAAGAGACAGAATGAGTGTGAGACAATGCTTTTAAAACAAAATAATTTTGTTTTATTCTCCACTTACAATATATTTGAAATTAAAACATTAGGGTATGGAGATTAAGTTAAAAGGTGACTTCTAAAATAGCTTTTGAATTAAAGTGCAAAAGCATGTCAGTTTTTCAAATATTCTACTGACAGATTCAGATGTTTTGAAACATGCAATGAAGGTTTCGAAACATACTCAAAAACATATATCAAAACATATGCAACACATTTTTAAATACTCTGCTGACAAAATTTACAAAGGTTTCGAAACATATGCTTAGATTTCAAATACGTTTCGAAATATAGCATATAAACTTTAGCAAACATAGAAACCTTAACAAAGGATATTTCGAAACATGTTTATAAATATGACATAATGATGTTTCGAAACATGAAAACTTTAGTTTTGAAACATGATACATGAACTTAGATTTTTCAAACATTTGAACATTCATGCCAAAACACAAATCATGCTTGTTTCAAAATATGAGAAACTTATTTTGAAATATGAGATTCTCATAAAGATTTTTCATTCTAAGATTAGTTTTTCATCAAACACATTTTCACATATATCAAAAAATATGATTTAACACATTTTCGCAGCCTTATATGCATTTTCGAAAAATATTTTTGAAAACCGATTGAACCCTTGAATTGATATTCCAATAGTTGGCATTTCCTTTCACTTCTAAATGAAGAAAAATCTATCTCAAGAAGAAAAAGACCCATCATTTCCAAGAGAGAAAATATATAAAGAATAATGAAATTATGGGAGATCCTTTTAAAGGTATTAGAATTAGATTATCTCTTAGGAACGAATGTCAATATGCAGCCTTTCTATCCCAAATAGAACCAAAAAACATTAAGAAAACTCTAAAAAATGAAAATTGGGTCATTCCTATGCAAGAAGAATTAAATCAGTTCAAAAGAAACAAAGTGTGGAAATTGGTTCCAAGACCTAAAGATCATCCAACCAAAGGAACAAAATGGATGTTTAGAAACAAAATGGACGAAAGTGGGATTGTCACTAGAAACAAAGTCAGACTAGTGGCTGAAAGGTATAGCCAAGAAGGGATAGATTATAATGAAACCTATGCCCCCTTAGAAAGACTTGAAGCCATAAGAATGTTATTAGCATTCGCATGCCACAAAACTTTCAAGCTATATTAAATAGATGTTAAAAGTGTTTTCTTGAATGGTTATATAAATAAAGAAGTATATGAGGAACAACCACTTGGTTTTGAGAATCCTAAATATGAAGATCACGTGTTTAAACTCTTCAAGGCTCTATATTTTCTAAAGCAAGCTCCTAGGGTTTGGTATGAAAGACTTAGTAAATTTCTTATAGAAAAAGGATTCAAAAGAGGTTAAATAGACATAACATTGTTTATAAAGTCTATTGGCAAAGACATTCTATTAGTTCAAATTTATGTAGATGATATTATATTTGGATTTACAAATTAATCATTGTGTGATAAATTTGTAAACCTAATGCAAGGAGAATTTGAAATGAGTATGATAGGAGAATTGAAATATTTTATAGGATTGCAAATTAGGCAACAAGATGAAGAAATTTACATATCTCAACAAAAATACATCAAGGATCTTCTAAAGAAATTCGATATTCAAGATAGCAAACCTATAGCCACTCCTATGAGTAGTTCATCATACTTAGACAAGGATGAGATAGATCAAATGGTAGACAACAAATTATATAGAAGTATGATTGGATTGTTACTATATTTAATAGCTAGTAGACCGAACATTATGTTTAGTGTCTATCTATGTGCTAGATTCCAATCCAATCATAAATAATCTCATCTCAAGACCATATAAAGAATTCTTAGGTACCTAAAGGGATCATCAAACTTAGAATTATTTTATCCTAAGACAAATAAATTTGATCTCATGGCTTATACCGATGCCAACTATGATGGGTGCAAAATAAATCAAAAAAGCACTGGTGGTTTATGTCAATTCTTAAGAAATTATTTAGTATCATAGTCTAGTAGAAAGCAAAATATTATTGTTCTCTCTTCCACTGAGGCTAAATATGTTGCAGCTGGGAGTTGTTGTGCTCAAATCCTATGGATGAAACATTAATTAGAAGACTATGGCACAAAACTTCGAAATATTCCAATAAAATGTGACAAGACAAGTGTAATAACCTTAACCAAAAATCTCGTGTTTCATGCACAGAATAAACATATTGAGGCCAAACATCATTTCATTAGAGATCACGTTCAAAGAGAAGACATCAAATTAGAATTTATTGACACAAATCATCAAATAACTGACATATTCACAAAACCCTTAGATAGAGATAAATTTGAATACTTTAGAAGTGAACTAGGAATGATTGCTTCTTAATAATATTTTTGGTTGAATTATGCTTGAAATAAAAGTATAAACATTTGATATATTATTTGTTAAAATAACATGATGTGTGTTAAATCTTTTAAGCCAATTTAAGAAACTGTCGACATATTATAACTCATAATGTCGATAGGTTCTAAAAACTGTCAATAAATTATATAAACTATCGATCGTTTATCAAGGATAAAACTAAATTAGTGAACTAGAAGCAAACTGTCGATTGGTCTCTCTATACTATTGACAATTTGACCACATACTGTCGACTTCTTTTAAGATGCTATCCACAACTTCTGTCGAGGGTTTTTAAAAAGGCTAGCGACCGTAGGATTGTCTCATTTGAATCCTCTCTCTTTCCCTCTCTCCCCGATCTCTCTCTGTCAATTTTATTCTCTTTTGATCGATTGTTAACCATATCTTTTGGTTAACCAATCAATTTTTGCATCAAATGGCATAAACGAAGCGCTCTTCAACTATAACCGGGTCCCAATCTACTGAACCATCCGAAGTTCAACGCCTAGTCCACAAACCATGAAATCTGCAGAGGTTTTTTTCTTTATTTGGGTCTTGAGAAGTTCTTTTAGTCCAAGTTCTATCCTTTGAATTTCTTGATGAACTTCAATTTTCTTATTCTGTTAATCTAGACTCTTTTGGTTGCAAACCATTTCTCACTCTTCATAGAGTTGTGATGCCATTAGAGCATTGCATTGTAATGCCTCAAATTTTTTTTGATTATCATCCATCCCAAACAAAATTTAGAACCAATGTTTGTGGCACTTCTTTTGAAATTGACTCCAATCTTCTTCATAATCAATTTGGTATTCCCTCAGTCACATTGTTTATACTCCCAATGAATTTGATTTTGACCAAGCCGCTAAAACTATTTTTGAAGACGATTCTCTTCTTGGTTTCATTAATTCCACAACCAAGTTATCTATAATGCATTGTCTTTTGCATCTCATTGTCGTTCACATAATTGCCCCTAGAAAAGGTAACTATTCTAAATCTACCAAAGAAGACTAGTGGATAATGTTCCATATTATGACTCGCCAAAGAATTGATATTTGTTCTATTATAATTAGTGAAATGATTGGCACATTCACCACAAAGAAAAGATGTCTTCCATGCGGCATGCTCCTTAGTGAAATTATAGATTCTAAAGTAGAAAATCTAGGAAATATGTTCAACGAGTGTCCATACATCCTTTTAAGATACTTAGTAAATCTTCCTTGAAGTGTGTTGGTTTTGTGAAAATCAAATCAAGCCAATGGGTCAAAACCAAGAAGCGATGATGGCACTCTTCTTCTGATGATCAGGATGACATTGTTCCTCCTTCTCCGTTCAACCTACCTACTGAGGATATCCCTCCACATACTTCTCCTTTCATAGGCTCTCTCTCTCTCTCACCATATGGGTGAATGCTCTCACATTCACGATGATATCATTGTTCATGGGATCCCATCTCTCAAGTTCAAGGTTGATACTATTCGTCATAAGATATGGGAGATCCGCTATAGACAAGATGAGGCGATTGTACAGATGATGAAAGTAAAGCAAGATCGTTATGGGGCACGCAACGTAGTTAAAAAAATTTGAACCTTACCCCAATTTCGGCGATTGGATCAATGTCAAAATCAAATCATTCACATACAAATAAAATAAATCTAACCTCTAGATTTTCGAGTCGTTCGCGAATTCGAGCTGTCCAAGCGTCCGGCCTCTAATACGCGGCACGAGTACGTTGGCAAGGAGAGCGGAGTAGGAGTTGTAATACCCGAAGTTTTCCTAGGCATTGTTGTTTAAGAAATAAAACATTTCCTTGGAAATCGAAGGATACATGTGAAGTTCCGAGGTAATCGCCGAGGAACGAATGAAGGGTTTTCCGAAAAATCACGGAAACTATCGCAAGGGGACATCATCTAAGGTATTTTGGAGAAGTTTAAGGAGTTATAGGGGCTCAAGGGATATAAGTGCAAATAAGTATTTGGGTTAAAGAGTTATTTGTAAGAAGTTAAAATATCTTGTAACTAGTTAGTTAAAGGAACCAAGTAAGCTAACTTAGTTAGGAGACATAATCATGAGGAATCTTGAAAAAATCAAATTAACATGTGGTGGCACATGTTTAAAAGGACACATGTCACAAGGGGGAGAAATGGTTCAAATCTCAAGGGACACTTGGCACAATCCTACGAAAGTGATGATTACAGCCTTATCTAAGTGACACATGGCAAGTGACACATGGCACTCTTGGATTGGCCATAAATGCCTATAAATACCAAGGCCATGGAAGGGAAATTCTCACCATTAATCAAGAGGAAAAGGGGAGGTGAGTTGAGAGGAGAAGCTTTGCCCAAAAATAGAGTGGTAAAACACTTCATCGGAAAAGTTGGACCGCCACCGTAAAAGGCATTAAACAGCGACAAAACAGCAAGGTAATTCTAATTTCTTTCCGTAGTTCGATAGATAATTGAATAAGGGTCGTGTGGTTTCAAACGGAAGTCAAATCGGAGTTCGGATGAGGGAGAACGGGCCAAAAAACCTCAAGACAGCAAAGCTGGAGGGGCGGCGCGTGCAGTTCACGCGCCACCTGACTGCCGCGAGTGGAGCACGTGGGGCTCCTTCCCCAAGCGTGTGAGAGCGCGTGAGATATCCTCTTGGGCCCAAATTTTTTACAGTTGGTCCTTAAATGTTTCCCTAGGACCTCATATAAAAATAGTTTAGGTTTGAGTTTCGAAGTTATGTTATTTTTGCAGAAAAACTTTCCCGAACCCTGTGAACAGTACTTTAGAGCTTCCGAATCAGCAAGGTGAGTGCTTCTTGCATCTTTATATTACATACCGAACATTTTGTCTTCACACGGGTAAGGGTGATTACTTGCATAAGCATGACTTTCCTTTAAATCAAGCATTTTCTCTTTCTTTGTCATGCATCACTTGGTGTGTGTGGCTAGCTGAAGTCAGGATCTCATGTTAGACTGGTGAAAAGTCTTGGAGATGTGAGAACATGATTGATCAGCGGGGGTGATTGCAACACCTCGGCGTCACTACCACACAGGCGGTTTCATATCATTCTACATATCTCATCACATGCATGTTATCTCTTCTTGTTGCACTCACTTAGATATAACTATCTAACTTGGGTGTCTCATACCCCTGGAACATTCAACGTTCCAGGTGGGTTAGTCGTGACAGGTGCCCCGGAATCAAGTCAGAGGAAAGGAAAGGAAGTGGTTCTTGGATAGTTAGCTGCTTTACGTTTTAATTGCAAAGCGTTGTACTATTACTTTAGTGTGAGTTTTACTTGTTGTAAAAGGGAGCCTAAATGATCCCTAGATTTTCAAGTTGTATTATGGCTTTTCAGATGGTTTTTGTGTTAAAAGCATATAGTGGAAGCCTTAAATATCTAGCTTATGGTTTTATAAAGCTTTCAGGTTCGATCCTTGCTTCTGTTGGCAAAGGCTTCCATAAACGCCCTTTGATTACCATACGGTTGCTAGCGTCATCATGCATCTTTGTATGTGTACCTTGGAAAAAGAAAAGTGGGGCGTTACAGGAGTGCTAGCTCCTTCTCCTTTTTGCGGCTTGTGAATGGGCAGAAAAGAATGTCCACGTTTTAAATCGATGCCAAAAGGAAACGAGGAAGAGTGAATGACATTCGTTTTTCAACTCTTAAAAAATCACACAACCATTAATACTATCAATTTGGGCAACCCATCAAAGGGTATTTATAGAGAAACCTTCTAGGGTTTCTTCAACCCTAATGGATTGGGGTACCCCATTAATCCTAGTTCAATAAGAATCTTAAGTGGGCTTATTCTAGTCCAACTAAAAATATAATTAAGTGGCCCAAATCCAATTATAGGTTTAAATAAAATATTTGGCCTAAATCTAACTCAAGCACAAATATAATATTTAATTTAATATTTGGCCCAAATCTAATTTAGTTCAAATATAATATTTAATATTTAATATTTGGCTCAAATTCAATGTAGTCCAAATATAATATTTAATTTAATATTTAGCCCAAATCCAATTTAGTCCAAATATTAACTTAAGCCCAAATATATTTTATTTCCTATTTGCCACTCTAACAAATAGAAAATTATTAAATTAAAAAATCCTTCCTAATTTAATCAATTGCCATTTTAAGAAACTCTTTCCATTATGACGACCCCTCCTCTTATCGACGTCATTACGTTTATTTATTCTTTTTCCTTGAAAACCTACGACGGCACAACTTCTTGCCAAAGTGTCCCACTTAACTATACGTCCGCTTTCCTAGTTTAAGCCAGGGACCGTGTCTATTGCGTATGACTCATTAGACTTTCGAATATGTTGTCAATGTGTCGGTATGAACACATAAGACAAGATTGGCCTCTAGCAAGGCATCATGCTTACCCAATTATTCAGAAGGATTCATAATCCTCAAATAACCTTTCACGAGCATGGTTATTGTATAATACGATCCTCTTGTCAATGTATCTTATGTGATCTCAAGTCTGGCAATGTGTTGCTTGATTATGATTACATGAGTTTTTCTTCGATCATCCGGATATCTTCACTTAATAGAAAGTGAATCAATAACTCCTTATTAATCTCTTTCACTATGGCCATGGATTTAAAGTGAATATACATCGAAGGTGCCTTAAATACATCATCCTCTATCAAGGGATAGACAAGTCCCATCTTGGTTATACACCCATCTCCATAAGCCTCATGATATACCCAATGATCGCCCATGTGCAACCTTTGTCTAGACCCATCGAAACAATGTCAAAGCATATCGGTCTTCTTATGAGATGACCGTGACAACCTTAGGTCCAAAGATCAGTTACACCCATCTCGTATGAGAATACCTTCAACATATAATCAAAATGAATTCTCATGGTGAGTCATGTCTAGTGACACGTTCTCCAATATTGGTCACCTATGTACTTGTCTAAGCATCCCCATGCCTATGGATGTGAGACCCCTATTGCTGTCACATAGTAAAAACATAGCACATGTTAGCGTTATGCCCCACAAGCCAATTATATTTACATGTAATTGATCGTACTTTACATTTTGATTCTTTAGGAACAATCAATTATTATTGCAAGGCATTTATGTTTTTTTTTTGTCATTGATAGTTGTCATTATTTATTGTAATCCATTCTTGACAAAGTCCATAGATCAAATAGGCTCATGGAATTTGGTTGTGCATTGAGATGACGATCATGAAATATATTCCTTACAAGCCTTGATCTTAAATGTTCCTAGTCATAGAGTTATTAGGATTTGACACTAATAACTCGGATAGACTAGCACATATGATGCATGCTCAATTAGGTGAATGTCTCGTTTCATGGACATTGGTGTGGGGACACTAGTGCATATATGTGGCTATTTATTATAAGAATAAGTACACTGAACTGACCCGCTACAGAATTTCTAATGGTTATTTTAATGTCGAATTGGAATTTCTGTGTTGCAATAGTGCAGATTGATCCTTAAACTTGAGACATCATGGTAGTCTTATATTTGACTGGTTACGCTTTGGTTCCTTTTGGATTCCAATGGAGTCATTAACAAATTATCGCTGGGCGTAACCTTATCACATATGAAGGCTTATGAATGTCGAAATAGGATTCATCACTTATCGATAAGATGAAAAGATGTCCTATGTATTCCAATGATTTTATGACTGAGGAAATCCTTGGCCAAGGTGAGATAGAAATCAAAAGGTGTTTTGATTTCACCTATCAAGTCATAAATCTGAAATGGATACATAGTTATTAAATGATTAGGGTTTCGTCATAAAACCATACCCTAAATTCAATCAGGACATAGATTGATGAAAGGATTTCACTGCACGGTATTTGCAATTGAAAAGATCCGTGTTTTTTCATCGTTGTCTAAGTATTCATGGCATGTTGCTAGACGTTAACCATGATATGTAGGGTTTTAGAATTAATTTGATTAATTCTAAAACTATTAATTAAAGAGTTTAATTAAGAAGCCCATAAGTTTAATTAAAGAGTTTAATTAATCTAATGAGTTGGGCCTTCTTATAGCCTAATAGAGTTGGCCTACATCTAGCCCAATGGTGGACCTAAGGGGTTACACACTTAGGTCGAGCCCGTTCCATAATTTAAAAGAGAGATACGGCCCAATATGATTATGGGCCAGACCTAAATCGTTTAGGGTTTTTCAAAGGCATAATTAGGGTTTTTACTCTAAAAAAAGACCACTTAAGAAGCTGAAAAAAGAAGAAGAAAAATTCGGATCTCTCTTGGAGGCGCCTAGGGTTTGCTAGCACTACTCGAGGCGTCGTGGAATGGGTCGATCGTGTGGACCGACTTGGAGGAGTTTGCGCTTGCAACTCTACGGATCAAAGAAGGCAAAATCGAAGTGACACGGTTGGCCGGTTCCTAACAGCACATACAAGTCTTACCGCAATTGTTAATGTCCACTCTTAACATTGCTACGACTTGAGACATTTAATGATGTCTAGAAACTGTGATGTATCATCTCACATCTTTATAGATTAATCACAGTATACATCATATGTACTTCTATCTAGTTTCATTCGGTTATTACAATAATAACAAGAAACTAATAGAATGACTTCTTGTGAATTTGAACAACTCCTTATTCAAATAATAAACATGATTACAATTGTCAGTGTACAACATGCCTAATCTAATTGGGTTTAGAGCACATACACTAACAATCTCCCACTTGCACTAGAGCCAATCATTCCTGTATCTTATACCTGATGATCGAAAATGACTTTCATGTTTCTCCTAGGACAGAGCTTTAGTCAAGGGATCTACGATGTTATCATCCGTCGATACTTTCTCTACATATGTCACCTTAGTTGATAATCTCTATTATCAGATGGTGATATCGCAATACAAGTTTGATCCATTGATGAGATCGTGGTTCCTTTGCTTACGCGATGGCTCCATTATTGTCCTAATAACTGTTATTGGATCAACAATGCTGGACACCACTTTAAGTTCACCAATGAACTTATGGATCCATACAACCTCCTTAGCTGCTTCGAAGGTTGCTATGTATTCGACTTTAGTTGTTGAATTTGCCACTATCTTTTGTTGGAACTCTTCCAACTCATGGCCCCGCCATTTAAGCAAAATATGGATCTCGACTATACGTGATTTAAAATCATCATGGTCGAATTGAAAACTGGCATCCGTGAACCCCTTCACGGTATGCTCTCCTTCTCCATATACCAAGAACATCTCTTCAATACTTCTCAAATACTTAAGGATGTTCTTAACTGCAATCCAATGTTACTCACCTGGATCAGCCTAATATCTACTATATATGCTCAAAGTATATATAACATCAGGCCTCATACATAACATGGCATACATGATTGAGCCAATAATCAAGGCATATGGTGCTCGACTTTTCCTATCTCTCTCATCTTGTGTCTTTGGACACATAGTCTTGGAGAGATATATTCCATGTGACATGGGAAGATTTCCCTCTTAGAATCTTCCATGTTAAACCTCTTTAGCACCTTGTCAATGTACGCGCATTGGGAGAGTGCTAGCAACCTCCTGAATCTATCTCTATAGATCCTTATTCCTATAATATAAGCTACTTCTCCCAAATCTTTAATGGAGAAAATATTTTGAAAGCCATCTTTTAACTAATTGCAATATGGGAACACCATTCCCTATGAGCAATATATAATCCATATATAGGACTAAAAAGACCACCACGCTCCCACTAATCTTCTTGTAAACACAAGGATCAACTTTTCTTTTGTGAAAAATCAAACATTTTGATCTTTTAATCAAAACATTGATTCCAACTCTAGGATGCTTGTTTTAGTCCATAAATGGACCTTTGCATCTTGCAAATCTTATTTGCATGTTCATGGGTAACAAAACTGTCAGCCTGTGTCATATACACATCCTCGACCAGGTTTCCTTTAAGGAAAGTTATTTTGTCATCCATCTGCCATAACCCAGAGTTAATGTCAAATATTGCCTCATCATAGGTAGTAGGCTCATCATTCACAGCTAGAAGCACATCTCCATGTGTCGAGATGAGAAATCCATATCTCTCTTGCTCGCGACAAACCCTCGTCAACCTACGAGGTTCTTGTGTAAAAGGTTAGGGAACTAACACAACATCTTGTGTCTGATCTTCCTCGAGTTCCTAGAGGGGAGTATTTGTTTGTGGCTCGCCTCAAATCTCATCGAGTTTAACATTCCTCCCACTAGTCATAGCATTTAAGAATTCATTCTCAAAGAATACCACATACTTGGCAACAAAACACCTTTTATTCATATGGGTGGTAAAAGTAATATCCATTTATTTCATTTGGATATCCCACAAACAAACATCTCGTCGATTTGGGTTCTAACTTATTACTGTCAACATGCTTGACATAAGTTTCACAATCCCAAATCTTAAGGAAAGACAAATTTGGCTTCTTTCCTTTCCATATCTCATATGGAGTCTGAGTAACTGACTTACTTGGAACCCTATTCAAAACAAAGATCGTGGTGAGGAGTGTGTATCCCCAAAACGAAATGGGGAGTTCCGTGCGACTCATCATGGACCGGACCATGTCCAACAAGGTCATATCCCTCCTTTTAGACACACCATTCATTTCTGGTGTTTTAGGCAGAATCCATTGTGAGAGAATCCTATTCTGCTTCAGATGATCTAGAAACTCACTATTTAACTATTCACCACCTCGATCCGATCAAAATACTTTGATACTTTTTCCAGTTTGTTTCTCTACTTCAAATCTGAATTTTTTGAATTTTTCAAAAGCCTCATATTTGTGTCTCATGAGATATACATAACTAAAACATGATCTATCATCAACAAAGGTTATGAAGTAAACATACCCACCTCGAGCCTGGGTGGACATGGGCCCACACACATCAGTGTGCACAAGCCCTAGCACTTATGTAGCCTTCACTCCTTTTACTTTAAAAGGAGATTTAGTCATCTTGCCAAGCAAACAAGATTCGCAAGCACCATATGATTCATAATCAAATGTGCTTAGATATCCATCTTTATACAAGTTGGATATGCGAGTCTCATTTATATGGCTAAGACGACAATGCCATAAATAAGTGCTATTCAAATCATCTGATTTAAGTCGCTTAATATTTATGTTATTAATAGGAGTATCAATCATCAAGGATATACAAACCATTACATACTGTTGCTTTACCATAAAACAACTCATTTTTATAAAATGAACAACTATTGTTCTTAAATAAAAATGAAAATCCATCTTTGTCCAAACAAGAAATAGAAATAATATTCCTAATCAAACTTGGAATAAAGTAACAGTTATGTAAATCAAACACTAACCTAGAGGGTAACGTCAATGAATAAGTCCCTACAACTAATGGAACAACTTTTGATCCATTGCTGACATATAGGCTCTCCTGGAGTCAATCTTCTTGTACTCCTAAGTCCCTACATAGAAGTGCAAATATGAGTACCAGATCTTGTATCTAATACCCAAGTGGACAGATCAAAAGTAGATAAATTAACTTCAATAACATAAATACCTGAAGTGCCCGGAGTAGAACTTTTCTTCCTCTGCACCTTTACAAGGTATTCCTTGCAGTTCTGCCTCCAATGTCCTTACATGTTGCAACAGACTGCATCCTCCTTTCACTTTTGGTACTTCGTTTTTCTAGACTGCTCCAAATAGTGTTGTAGAAGAACTTTTCGTCTTTTATTTCTTGGCCTTATGCGCCTTGGGCCCTTCAATCAAGAGAACATTTCTCTTGGCCTTTCTATTCATTTAAGGATTAACTCCCTTTAGCATGGATTGTAACTCTCCAAGAGTCCTTTTCATTATGTTAGAATTCATAATGAACTATCCATGACTATCGGGCAGGGATTGCAGCATAAGATGCACGGTAAGTTCCCCATACATATCCATGCCTAGCTCTATCAATCTATTGATACAGCATATCATCTCTATGACATGCTTCTCAACAGAGGATCCATCCTCAACGTGACCCCTAACGAGCTTTTTAGCAACGTTATAACATTCATGCCTAGTTCGCTCTTCAGAGAGATCCTTGAGCTTGGTCATGATTTCATAGGCACTATAATCCATATACAGTCGCCTATGCTCTGGGGTCATGGTGGCTAGGATGAAACATTGAACAGTGATCGCATCACTCTTATGCGTCTTCCAGGCCTCATGTGTTGCATCCTCCTCAACTGGTGGCTCGGATGGAAGAGGGATCTCTATCATATAGAGTATCTTCTCATGCATGAGGACTATCCTCAAATTCATCTCCCAGTAGGGGAAGTTGGTCCCATTGAAGGTGTTCTTGCCCTCGAGTATCGATTTATCGACATGTTTCTAGACATTCTGGATCAACAACCGAATAGAGATAATATTAGAATCATATTGAATTACGAAATCATAAATTGCAAGAAGTAACATTTTATGATTGCTCCCACTATTTTCTACAAGTTCGCCACCCTCAAGACATAACTTGGGAAATCCTATTGGAAGATTTTCTAATGGGGATCACACAACCTTGAGTGACTCAACAAATTGTACTAGGATCGATTAGGTAGGTTCTTGCTACTAATTGCATCTCCATGCAACTCCTAAATTCATTAGGTTGACAACTCCTTGTCAAGCACATCTTATGCGACTCCCAATCTTTGCCTCTATACTCAGTAAGGCCTTAAGTGACTCAACAAACCTCACCTTTCTAGTTAAGTCGGGCCCATCATTCAAGGACATCTCATGGCCCATAAAACATAGGAATCATAGGTGACACATGACCTTGAGTGACTCAACAAATTAAGTGCCAACTAGAAACCTAATGCTTCATAACGATGGAAGGCAAGTTGGCTTAATATTAATGAGAGATTTATTATTTATTTATTTAGGTCTCATCACATGCAATTAATCAAATTAATCATGCATAATAAATGACTCAAACTGGTGTATGGTATGGATAACTACGACTAGCCCCCTCAAGCCATAGAAGGGAAGCTAACGGGTCAAACCTAGGTGAAGAATCACAACTTTCTTATCAAGCACATTCTTCAAGCCTTCATGGGTCTTCGAATCTTGTCTTCAATTTGGCTCCATATCTTGCTTTTCATACAAACTACAACTATCACTACTCTATTCTATTCTACATACATTACATAGAATCAGAAATCCCGAGTTACATTTGAGGGGAGTAAGATGAGAAGAGAATGTACATCAGAGTATAAGAGGGGCAGGACACGTAGGCCCTATTTTAAAAACCAAATTTACAAACATTCATTCCCAACATAAAATAAATAGTCGACTCGATCCATACCATACACCCATGCATTCAATCATATTAATACATTCACAATTATGTTATTTAATTGTCGCATCTATTTTAATCTTAATGAAACACTTTCAATAAATTAAAAATTTGTATAATTTTAGAAAAATAAAATTGTTTTAATTGTGTTGGGTTTCGGCTCTATCCATGACTAACAAGGCTCAACAGGCTTTGGATCAACCAATGCATGTCAAACATACACTAGTAGCACAATAATTAATAAATAATCAAATTAACAGCCCTGGCCCATTTTTAATCACGGCCCATAGGTGTTATACACTCATGGATTGGATAAAAATAATAAAAAATTGTCAAACAATTTGGTCGGGCCCCACCTAAGGGTACGAAACGCATTTGGCCACTGAAGGGTCAGTTCGGGTGTTTCACGTGGACCCTGGGGAAGGGCCAAACAGCACCCCGAGGTAGCTGCTAGTCGCGCCTATCACACAGGCTAACAAAAGTAGGGGGCGTGGCCCATGCATGGGGCGCATGTGGGGTGTGCATGGGGTGCAATGGGCACGCCTGGGCAGGGCCTGGGGCATTGGCTGCGACCGTGTGGGTGATTGAGGGGTGAAGGGGCCGCGCGCAGGCCTCTGGGGCGCGCGGTGTAGGCCACAGCCTCACGCAGGTTGTGGGTCGCACCCGCTGGCAGCGCGCTAGTCTCGGGTCGTGCTTGCGCCTGGCAACGCCTTACGCGTGCGGGGCTGCCTTGTAGTGCCTGCCCACGCTGGGCCACCCCTGGCCGTGCCCTATGTGTGTGGGCCCCACGTGGCTTTACCTTTTTGCCCTTCGTTGCATCCGTATGCACCCCGAACCCCCTTTCGCCCTTTTTCTTGTCAAACACAATCTTTTACCCTTTACCTAAAAACGTTTTGCAATCTAAAAAATACAAATGCAACAATTATTTAATTCTTTCACAAATAACAACATAATTGAATCTGCTCATAAGGAATTGAAATATTTTGACGATGGCTTTGATATCACTAAAAGTAAAGCAAGATCGATACGGGGCACGCAGCGTAGTTCAAAAATTTTGAACCTTACCTCGATCCCGGAGATTGGATAAATGTCGAAATCAAATCATTCACATACAAATAAAATAAATCTAACATTTAGATTTTTGAGTCGTTCGCAGATTCGAGCCGTCCAAGCGTCCGGCCTCTGACTCGTGATACGCGGCACGCGTCCGTTGGTAAGCAAAGCGGAATAGGAGTGCTAGCTCATTCTCCTTTTTGCGGCTTGTGAATGGACGAAAAAGAACGCCCATGTTTCAAATCGATACCGAAAGGAAATGGGGAAGAGTGAATGGCATTCGTTTTTTAACTCTTGAAAAACCACACAACCATTAATACCGTCAATTTGGGCAACCTATCAAAGGGAATTTATAGAGAAACCTTCTAGGGTTTCCTAAACCCTAATGGATTGGGCTACCCCAGTAATCCTAATTCAACAAGAATCTTAAGTGGGTTTATTCTAATCCAATTAGAAATATAATTAAGTGGCTCAAATCCAATTATAGGTTTAAATAAAATATTTGGCCCAAATCTAATTCAACCCCAAATATAATATTTAATTTAATATTTGACCCAAATCTAATTTGGTCCAAATATAATATTTAATATTTGGTTCAAATCCAATTTAGTCCAAATATAATATTTAATTTAATATTTGGCCCAAATCCAATTTAGTCCAAATATTAACTTAAGCCCAAATATATTTTATTTCCTATTTGCCACTCTAACAAATAGAAAATTATTAAATTAGAAACTCCTTCCTAATTTAATTAATTGTCATTTTAGAAAACTCTTTCCATTATGACGACCCCTCATCATATCAACGTCATTACATCTATTTGTTCTTTTTCGGTGAGAACCTACGACGGCACAACTTCTTGCCGAAGTGTCTCACTTAACCATACGTCCGCTCTCATAGTTTAAGCTAGGGATCGTGCCTATTGCGTATAACTCATTAGGCTTCCGAATATATTGACAATGTGTCGGTATGAACACAAAACACAAGATTGGCTTCTAGTAAGCCGTCATACCTACCCAATTATTCAAAAGGATTAATAATCTGCAAATAACCTTTCACAAGCATGGTTACTGTGTAATATGATTCTCTTGTCAATGTATCTTATGTGATCTCAAGTTTAGCAATGTGTTGCTTGATTATGATTACATGAGTTTTTCTTCGTTCATCCGGATATCTTCACTTAATAGAAAGTGAATCAATAACTCCTTATTGATCTCTTTCACCATGGCCATGGATTTAAAGTGAATATCCACCAAAGGCGCCTTAGATACATCATCCTCTATCAAGGGATAGACGAGTCCCATCTTGGTTATGCACCCATCTGCATAAGTCTCACGATATACCCAACGATCGCCCACGTGCAGCCTTTGTCTAGGCCCATCGAAATGATGTCAAAGCATACCAGTCTTCTTATGAAATGACCGTGACAACCTCTGGTCCAACAATTAGTTACACCCATCTCGTATAAGAATACCATTAACATATTATCAAAATGGATTCGCATGGTGAGTCATGTCTAGTGACACGTTCTCCAACATTGATCACCTATGTACTTGTCTAGGCATCCCCATGCATAAGAGTGTGAGACCCTCATTGCTATTACATAGCACATACAAGTCTTACCGCAATTTTCAGTGTCCATTCTTAATATTACTACAACTTGGGACGTTTAATGATGTCTAAAAACTATGATGAATCATCTCACATCTTTATAGATTAATCACAGTATACATCATATGGACTTTTATCTAGTTTCATTTAGTTATTACAATAATAACAAGAAACTAATAGAATGACTTCTTTTGAATTTTAACAACTTCTTATTCAAATAATAAGCATGATTACAATTGTGAGTGTACAACATGCCCAATCTGATTGGGTCTAGAGCACCTACACTAACAGATGACTCATGTGATGTAGCTCATCGAGGTCATTCTGTCCCGACTGCCACCACCTGTATCATCATCATCGCCTCCGGCATCTTATATTATTTTATGTTCATACATAATTGTAATGACCCTATTTAGTTATTCTTGTTTCATGCCTGGAGGGTTGAGTTGGTTAGCCTTGATGTTTTAAATGTTATTTTGGTAACAATTTTCTAAGTGTTTAATAAGGGTTAAGTGTGTAAGCTAAGTGATTAAGTTAGATTTTTTGTGTTGTAACTGGATGTATGTGAAAATTGTAGCTAAGATATCTGAATGTAAGCTAGGATATTCGAATGAGAGCTTAGGCATTCGGATGTGAGTCTTAGGCATTATTCAGATGAGTTTTTTGAATTTTAGTGAAGTGATTCGAATGCTATAGGGAGCCATTCGAATGGGGTGTGGAGCATTCGAATAGGGGGCCAAACAATTTGAATGGCCTATGTTCCTGTGTGCGTGTTGTCTTTGCAACCCAATTTCGACCATGATACATTTTGAATCTCTCAAAACATGAAAGTTGTAGATCTTTCTCTTTTCATTCTATATCATCTTGAATCACCTCAATTGGAGTTTTGACGAGAGAGTTATGCCCAAAGTTCGATCAAGTGTTAGAACTGTCCAGAATCCGTTTTTGTAAATTAAACCCTCCCATTCGAATGACTACCTTTCCATTTGAATTAGCCCAGCGAAAATTGATAAATTCATCCGAATGAAGCCACTGTAGCATTTGAATGGCCTTTGTTTTCTTTCAGCAATTCATGCTACTATTTAAAATTCATTCGAATGTCCCACTACCTTATTTGAATGTCACTCTCGTAACTTGAAATCTTTCTCTAATTCATTCGAATATAAGCCATATCATCTAAATGTCTTTGCATGGAACCTTATATCTTTAAGAAAGACATCTGAATGGCCTAGGATACATTCGAATGACTCGCAACTTTTGAATTTTGATTCCTTGACATTCGAACGCCTCATAACACATTCGAATGTCCTCTTCAGCGATACATATATATATACATTCTGAGTCATCATTAACTCTAGAAAGGCGTAGAAAATTCTAGAATTATGACATAAGAAAAGAATTTTAAAGAAATTATGGAAATAATCAGATGGATAAGTATCACTTTTGGAGAAAATATAAAAGAGGGAAGTTTTGGGGAAATATCAACGTATCAGTCGAGCAACCCAAAACTTCTCTCGAAAGTTTCTTTTTCTTTGAGAACCCTCCTCTTCCTCTCCAACCTCAAGCCGAATATCACCATCTAAGGGGTTTCTAGTTGCTATCGAACGTTATAGGAAGATTAAGAAGGCAAGTTCCATTCATTCTTTTCTATTCTTTGAAATATAACTCACTCTAAACATGGTATTGGGTTCTAGGAACTTTGAATAGAACTTTGATATATGCACTTGGGGGTGATGAGAGGAGAATTGTGAAAGTGGTTTAGGAACTTAAAGGTGTTGTTGAGGTTTAATATAGGGGAAATAAACAAAAGCTACTACATAAATAGGGGTGTGAGTTTATATGAATGGTTCTTGTGCGTTAGTGGATTCCAACTTGGGTAATGTTTTGACAGGTATGTGGGGCTTGTTCTTCCCCACTTTCCTTTACGAATGGTGGATTTGCTAAGATTTTGGGTGGGAAGCTTGTCCCTTCCCCATGCCCTGCCAACGTTCTAATATTTAGCAATTTACTCTTGCAACCTAAGAGTGAAGCTTTCCATAACCTCAATGTTCTTACTGCCATTGATTGTCATGATATGAAATGGAAATAATTTTTAAATTCAGATATTACCCCCAGTCATAGCATGTATGTTTGAACCCCATTACTACTTTGTATACCCAAAGATATTCTCTCTTACTCGTTGTGTTCTTGTGAGTCAAGTGTAAAATTTCCCTACTTCTGGTGCTATTTAGTAACTGTGATGTCCATGATTATGAGATGAGAATAATTGCAATTGGGAATGTTACTCCCTGTCAGACATGTTTTGATAGTATGGTAATTATGCATCATGGGCATGGACTGGCATAAATATTATCACTGTGTAACAAGAGTGGACGCGAGCATAACATATTGCCACTGTATCACGCGCATTTGTATATGGTAATCCTACGTGTTGCATATGCATTAGCAAGATCAGATATGGTTATGCGCGTTGCGGTTGTGTATCACTGGGATATATCCCCCAAAACCAGTAGGCACTAGCCTAACTGGGGTTACGCTCCTATGGTGACGACTGAGGGGCACACCCAGAGGTGACGACTCTGGGTGAGATTATATATATGTATGGCTATAGTCGAGTATATGAGAGAGGACCTATGGTCCACGGATTATCACAGATTCTCTAGTTGCAAGATCAAATACAGGCCGGTATGTATTTTGATGCATTTTATATTGTTATGTGAGGTTGTTGGCTAGTTATGTGTTTATCGGCTTTCCTGTGTGCTATGCATGACATTATTTTCATGGGTGGATGTGTGGTTCATGTGCTATAATCTGTCATCCACATCTATATGGTTATCAGACACCACTCACCTGACCTCTATTACATTACTATCTGCTATGCTTTTCCTTCCCGTTTCTTATACTTACTGAGCTTTGTAGCTCACCTTGTACTCTTCACCATTCTAGGTAAAAGTACAGAAATAGCTGGCAAGGAGTCAAGCAGGAATGATGGGTAGTAAGATATGTGCGCAAGTATTCACTCAAATCAACAATCTTGGAAAAATGTGTGGCTATAGATTGTATAGGTTTTATCTTGTATCATGTAACCTAACTTAGAATTGGGTTTGTAACCCCTAAAGTTTTCTATTTACATTTTGGGTTCGGTGGCTTACATATGATGTATAGATATATTATTTGTTTGTCGATGGTTGTCAATTCTTTTCTTGACTCACAACCCTCTCTCTCTTCTAGGTTGCCCGGGGATTAGGGTAGCTTGGGAGATGGGGTGTTACATAATAGTCATGTGTAGTTTTGCTTTTTGAAACACTTAGTTTGTTTTGTAATATGTTTTAGTATTTCGCTCCTATGGAATGGTAAACATGTGTTGAGAATATTGGTTATTTTGCATGGATATTCGTAACTACCAAAATTGTTGATCCTCTCTTATGTCCTACCTTTTGATTCTATGACTAAGGGTCGCTGAAATTATTGAATGATGTATGTCTTTTCATTATGAATGCGTGTTTTTGTGGCATTAAATATGTTCATTTCATTTGAAAGCATTGCTTGATGTTAACTCCCTAATAATACTAGTTATGTCATCTTAAGGGGGAGCTTTTGCAAATAGGTTAAGTTTTTCTAAAATCTATTTTTTATAATTGTTTGTTTAAAGGTGAGAATATAAATGACCTTGTATTAAACTTCATGTTTGTTTAAAGGGAAGTATTTCTTTGGAAATCGATTAATACATTTTGATCTTATGCGCTTGAAAGTATTGTTTCCTCCCCAATTATTTTATGTTCAAAGCCTTGCTTTAAAAGGCATTTTAAGCTTCAATTTTTCAACATGCCTTTTTTATATATGACAAAAATGAGGATATATATATATCAAATTAATTTTTATAGCAAGTGGTTTGTTATCATCAAAAAGGGGGAGAATGATATTTTGGTCTTTATTCTGGTTTTGATGATAAAAAATAAATTAGATTCATATGGCATAAGTTGATAAAAGTTTTGAAATACTTTTGGTTTCACCTAAAATTCAATTTCAATCTCTATAAAAATCAAAATAATCTCTCTAAACCGTAAGCTATCATTTGAAGATTGGGAATGATGATTTTCTATCAAAAATTATTTTCTAAAAATTGAGTTTCAAAATGTGGTTTTAAAAAATGGAGAAAATCCAAAGTTCTTTTGTCTTTTTAAACCAAAATGTCGACAAGGTTATATGACCTGCCAACCGTTTTGGTGGTTCCTAGCTCAATCTGTCGATAGGCTTTCATAAGCTGTCGACATGTAAAATTCTTGCTCTTAGTTTCTAAATGTTGACAGCCTTTGTATAAAAAATGTCGACTGTTCTTAAAAATTGTCGACAACCTTGATCAAACTCTTGGTTTCTATATTCTCACAAGATCTCGTCATCCCCTATAAATTGAAGGTAGATGGATGATTCAAGATGCCCAAGTGATGTAACACCCCCTCTCCTAGAACTGCCCGAGAAGAAGTGCTATGGGAAATAAAATAAACTAACTGATAAACTGAAATCTGATACTATAATGATTATCTCAATCAATTGAAATAAAACTCCGAGTTAACAAAAACTGGAAACCATAAACTACATCTAAGGGAAAATCTCTAACTGGAATATAAAATAAACCTAAACTGATAAAACACCAACTAATAAACTCCCAGACATCTTTGGTCTTGAGAGGCTCCATGTACACACACTACGGGACACTGCTGCTAGGCCCCACATCTGGTACTCCCCCGCTAGAACCTGGAATGGTGAAGAGTACAAGGTGAGCTACAAAACTCAGCAAGTAATAAGCTTGAAAGAATAACTGGAGCTAAATCGAAGAATATCGATATTGATAAAATACTTACTGAACTTGTACTGAGAGATATAATAACACTAGATGGCATTTACAAGATGTAATGCACATAAACTGTAAACTAAATGCAGATATGCAACTTTGGCACTTAGGCCCACATAACTGTAATACATACCTGGCTGATCTGTATCCTGCAAACATAAAAGTTGTAAGCACATACTGTGGGCAATATGCCCCTAGCTCCCTAGTCGACATCAGGCGAGCGACACACAAACTGAACTGACACTGAAACTGATGGGATTCCCGCGGACTAGCCGCCTGGCGCACATAATGCAATGCTCACATACATGCTAGCACACTATATGTAGTGCTCCATAGAAAGTCATGCTCAATGCTCATACCAAGATGTATGCACATAATCTCACGAAATAATGTTGATCATGTCATATCAACTACTAATCATGCAATCTGATATAGTATATTGGAATACAAAAATTCTATGAATTATGAATTGGGGTATGGGCATGTTTAACTTGGCATATTCTGGCTTATGAATTCAATGTTGGAAGGTATTGAATACATTAATTGAATTAAACTTGAATTAGGACTCACTGGGAGGCATATTTAATATTCTGAAAAGACCATCCGGATATGCATAAGGACATCTGGATATGAGTAGAGACATTCGGATATGAAACAAGTCATCCGGATACAATGGAAGCACGAAGAACGAGCTATTCGGATATGCTGGTAAGTATTTGAATATAAGCTAGGACATCCAGATAGGATTCCAGACATTCGAATATCTCATTGAGGCATTCGGATATTACTGGAGCTTATTCGGTTATAAAAATTTCAACTTCTAAGAGGGGCATCCGGATATGAAACAAGATATCTTAATATCAACTCGACACGTCCGAATGTATGAGAAAGGCATTCGGATATCACTCTGAACACATCTGGATACGGCTCAAGGTATCCGGATATCACTTATAATAGACACATCTGGATACAGCTTGATGTATCCGGATATCACTCATAAAATAAACACTGGCACATCCGAATACGAGAACAAAGCATCCAGATGTCACTGAGACCATCTAAATATGAATAAGAACCATCCAGATGTCACTCACATAAATCTTTTTGACCCATCCAGATAGCCTCTAACCTATCCAGATGTCACTCACATACTCTGAAAAACTCATCCGGATACGAGAGAACCTATCCGGATGTCTGTAACTTTTAAACCCAGAGACGAACGCTCACAGAGACTCTGAAACTTGATTCAAACTTAAATAAACTACACTATTCCGAAAGGAAACTTGGGAAATCGAATCCCAATTGATTTGAAATAAACTCGTGAATGATTCAACAATAATATTGATAAGAATCACTGGAAAGATCATGCATGCATTGACTTGAACTTCACTGTAATGCATATATATGTGTATACGTATCCGTATAATCTGAACTCAATGAAGTATTCTTGAATAAACTGAGAATGAACTCACATGAATCTGTAATGAAAGGAATTAAATATAGGATACTTGCCTTATGCTAGCTCTGATTGGATTGAACGATTGAAACTAGAAATCTCCTAAGCAAAACTTGAACCCACTGTTCTTCACAACTTCTTCTCTTTCTATGGCGTGAAGAAAACTCAATGCTATGGTTAAATATATATAGGCAGCCCTAAGCCCATCTCATTCTCCTACTTCAACTAGGAGACCTCTCAATCCAAACTCTCTCGCAAGGACTCCTCCAAACATAATAACTTTAATTAACTTAATTAATTTCTAATAACAACTCCTCAAATGACCATCATGTCCTAGCATTTAATTTCCACACAAAAATAAAGAATTAAATGCTATTTAAATACTATTCTCACTATTAAAAATCTAAATTGCCACATTAAATATTTAAATGGCAAATTCTCTTAATTAACTAATTCTAAATAAATACTAGGCCCTCTAACGGGTAGTTACAAGTGATCTTTTTACAAGCTCTCAAGTGCTCATTCATTTTTGTGCTTCATTACTTATTCATTTTTCTCTCCAAAACTTTGTATTCACTTTGTATAATTTTATTTCAAGTCTTACATTCATTATTGAGAGAAATTGTAACTAAGAGTGTATACTCTTAGATCCTCTTTTCTTGTATTAATGTCTTGTTCCTAGCTCATCTAGCTAGAGGACCTACTCATGTTTGAGTAAGAGGTTTGTTTTTCCTAATTTGTTTTGCTAGAGGACCTATACTTGTTTGTAAGAGGATTATTTTTGCCTAGTTTATTGTTAGAGAGCTTGCTTGCTAAGGCAAGAGGTTGTATATTCCTACCTTGTTACTAGAGAGCCTATTTAGAGTGATAGGAAGAGTATAGTGAATTGGTTTTAAATACCTTAGTTAGGAGCTAAAGGAGTGAATTAAGCTTAATTTTAAGTCAAACCACTATAAATCGTTGTATACCACTTTTTGATTGTGTTCATTGTTTCATTTATTAATCTATGCATTGGGTAAGTACTCATTTTCCTACACAACCAATATAATTAGAATCTAAATCCCCATTTAAACTTATATCCAATTGCTAGATAAATTCCTAACTCCACCCAAACTCTACCCAACATTCCTATGCGTACAGAAACTCATCTCAAAACTCTACTCTAATACCAAACTGCCATGCCCCAAAATTCAGAGGTCGTGACTTAAAAATTTAAACAAAAACATTCCTAAATTCTCCTTAACTTTATATATATATATATAGCGGAAACGAGATATGTATTAAATTCATTTATTACATCCACTAGGGCCTAATTTCCCAAATTACATAAAAGGTGCACTTTTGATCGAACAAAAACATAACAGACATTCCTTTACACCTGAAAAGCAAAACCTCCAAAGATCTTTCCAGTCGGGATTACCTCTGTACACATAACTACCCCAAAAAGGATCAACACCATTGGGAATACCCTCAAACTTCGCCTTTTTCCCTAACCTAGAATGATGTTAAAGCAAGGTGAGCCATAAGGCTCAGTAAGTATATAGAAATAACGAGAAATGAATACAGATAGACTTCCCCAAATCATCATGCATATCACCGAATATTGAAAACACACGCCATTCCCATATATATAAACGTCACACAATCCATGCCATATCATATGCCATATCACACACCATGCCATGCAATCATATAACACAATACCAAGCCATAATCATAAATGCATAGATGCACATATATGGTCCATTGGGACCCATAAAAGATGCACACATTAGTGCCTAAGACCCTGTATACAAACCCACCAGCAGCCAATACAGGCTACCAAATCAATAACATAAGCCCATCCACTAGTATCATATCCACCTCCATCATTATCACATGCCAAAGCACTTACAATCACATCACGCCGAGCCCCTGGCTCGTATATCAAGATCCCATATCACATATCAATGGAAGCCGTGTTTCCTTCTTGTCATTTATCCACAACCTCTCCATGCAATGAAACACATAAAGGATGCAATGGCTCTTGCAACATCAATGTGATGGTAAGACCCCCATAAGCCAAGCATCAGGCCATACTACACCCACGTAGTAATTCACACATGCATATTCTCACCTAGCATACACAAGTCAACATGCAACTAGCCAACTGTGTCATGCTAATGTTCACGCTCCCAACACATACAAAGCATAACCCCCAATGAATGCAACCCATAACCTAACATAATCATGTGAAGCAATATAGCAACATAATGCAATGCAACATAGCCACGAGTAGAATTACACAACCAACCTGATACCAACCATCTAGAACCTATCCTATTAGGGTACAACATCATTCCATAAAGAAAATGCAGGGAGGAGCAAGCCCTACTTGGCTGTTGAATACAAAATGCATCAAGAATGCTCAATAAGACTTTCCCAACTGTTCAAGGAATTACAACTAGAAGTATCATCACTTATCCCATCAATGGTCTCATAATACTCCAATCATGCACCTAAAAAGTTATTTATTCCTAAAAAATTGGAGCAAGGCAAACTACCCAAAATAGAAGAATTCTAAAATTTAAGCAAGTATTAACCAGGTTGTTAGAGGCTCAAAACTTAACCAAGCAATCTAAATAATATATCAAGACAAAGATTATGAAGTTTAGTTTACGTGAAAAAAATGGATTTCAATTTGGATATGACCACAGAAAGTTATATTCCAAAAATCGAGACATGGTCGGATTTTGAGGAAACAAATATTCTAGATTCAAGCATGAACTTCATCGGGCTCTTACAAGCTCAAAACTTGGCTAAATAATTCAATTATTATACCAAAATGAAGTTTATGAAATCTAGTTTACAATGCAAAAAGAGGATCTCAAATTAGATATAACTACATAAAGTTATACCTGAAAGAATACAACATGTGTAAATGATTGATAGATGAGGAAGCATCTGTCGACCAACAGAGGCTCGGAACATAAACGACGAACGAAAAACCATAATTACAGCAAGATACACCCAAAATCTTGCCTAAATCTAAACCTTAACCAATAAAAATATCATTCCTTGAGGATTATAGGGTGAAACAAACCCTATTTAAAGTTTTAAAGGAGTTTAACCAGATTAAACAAGAAATAAGAGAGACTTACAAACCATTCTACATAGACACGTGCAAACCCTTATTTTGCAAAACAAAGAGATTTTCTTATGGAATATCTTTAAGATTCTTACATCCATGAGTTTAGAAGTGAAAGAAAGGATTAGAACTTGCATACAAAAATAAAGAGATATGAAGCTTACCTCTTAAATGCAAAAAAGGAAGAACAACTTGGGAAATATGGGAAGGAGAGAAAAGAACTTGCATATAAATGGAAAAGAGAAGAGAACTTGCCTTGTTGATTGAATAAAAAAGAAGGAAGCAACCTTGAAATTTGAAAATCCCACCACCTAAAGCTCCAATCCAAGAAGAAAAAGAAAAGAAGAAGAGGAAGAAGAAAAGCAACTAGGAGAGGGAGAGAAGAAGGCAAGAAAAAGAAGAAAATGAGGAATGGGGGAGGAGTGGCCTGCCCGCCAATTTTCAACTATCCCCACCAACTTCTCTTTTTTTTCTTTCTTTTTTTTCCTTTTATTTAAACTCCCAAATAACATATACATATATATACACCCCTTTCACATATAAATAAATCATATGAAATAATTTAATATATATATACACACATACATACACATACACATCTGGCAATACAACCCAAATCCATTCTCTCAATTTAGATTTTTGACTTTTCAACCCTCTTACAACTCCCCTCATTGACTTTTCAAACTTCCACTTGCTTTTGACTTTTCTTTATACAACAAATTTTACTTTTCCACACATTTCCTTTTTCATTAACTTTGACTATTCTTTCCTTAATTTTCACCTATAAGATCACATAGAATTTGTCACAAATCATTTTTTAAATAAACAAAATTTAACTCACATAAAAATATTACCCAAGTAACCCAAACCCAAATACTGGTCATTACATGTGGCCAAGCTTCTTGCACACATAGCAATGATCAACTCCTTTTGATACTCTTCCACCTTCTTTTGAGTTTTCTTCTTAAGGAGCATCCTTTTCATCTACATGAATCTTCTCGTTATGAGGGCAAGCTCATCATCCTCATCACTACCATCCCTTTGATCTTCTTCTTCAATGGACTTCAATGCAATAGTTCTTTTATTTTTGCTATTATTGTCATCTTTTTTCTTTTCTTTAAGCTCAATCTCATAGGTAATGAGAGATCCCATCAGCTCATCAAGGGCAAGAGTCTTGAGATTTTTTTACTCTTGGATGGTAGCTTTAGGTTTCCATTCTTTTGGCAAACACTTAAAATTTTTTCTAACAATTTCATGGTTAGGATAAGTTTTGTCCAGAGATTTCAGATAATTAATAATATTAGTAAATCTAGTAAACATTTCAGAAATAGACTCATCAGATTTCATCTTAAAAAGTTCATAATTATGAACAAGTATGCCAATCCTAGTTTCTTTAACTTGATTAGTCCCCACATGTGTTACTTGTAGCATATCCCATATTTCCTTATCAGTGTCACAAGGTGAGATTTTATTAAATTCAGTGGGTGAAAGTGCACAATATAAAAGATTCATAGCTTTAGCATTGTTTTGTGCCTTCCTAGTATCTTCTTCATCAAAATCTTCCTCAGGTTTTGAAACTACTTCCCCATCTTCTATAGTGGTAGGAATTTCTATACCTTGAGTTATGGCTGATATAAACGTAGTAATGGCACCAAAACCCAAGAGGGGGGGTGAATTGGGTTATTAACAATTTAACTTTAAATTTAAAAAAATCCTTGATTGAAAACAATGTAATATAAACTGAAAATGAATATCAATATGAAATGCTAGATGAAGAGAGAATAAAAAGCAATAAAAGGAGACAATAAGTTATAGTGGTTCGATTTTCCAAGCCTAGTTCAATACCTTAGTTCCTCACTATGGATTTTGTAAACAAATCTATTTAAGACCCCCTACTTAATCAAGTAGGTCATCTAGTCTGAGACTAGGAAGAGATACAACCCTTCTACACACGTAGGCCCTCTAGCTATAGCTAGGTAAAACATAGTACAAAGAGATGAGAGAATTTAAGAGTGAAAACTCTTAGTTGCATGTTCTCTCTATAGAAAATAAGAGGCCTAAAATCAATATGAACACTTAGGTACAAAGCCTTAAACATAAAATAATAGAGAGAATAAAATTTAAAGCACGAGTACGACTTGAATGCTCGGTAGTTGGGAAATGAATGTTCTAAGAGCGCTTTAATGAATCTTCAACCACCTATTTATAGTTGATGGTGGAAAAATCCAAAAATCAGACCGTTAAGGGTGGTTGGTCAAGCATTTAATACGCCAAAAACTACCCATTATAGAAGTCTTTGAAATAAACTGTCGACAGAGTAGATGGGTTAGTCGATAGATTCAAGTGAAAAGGCAAGACTTAGTCAACAAAATGTGACCATCTGTCGACAGACCTGTTTAATTGAATTTGTTAGTCGACAAAGCCTACGACTTAGTCGACAGAATCAAGGCAAGATATCAATTTAAGTGTGCTGATAGTTGACAACAATATGACATAGTCGACAAATGAAAATATCTTAAAAACTAGGCTTACTGTTAGTCGACAAAGACAAAGTCTTCTATCGACAGAGACAAATTACAAAACACTGATAGTCTACATATATGCTTTACTTAGTCTACAAAATGAAATACATGTTTGATACTTAATTCAAAAAGATCTAAAACCATTTCAAGATCACTCAAACTAATTTATCTAGGATTTCATCCCATGGAATCATTCAAATTTGAAATCCCTTAGCTTCATTTCTTTTGAATTTAAGATGAGTAAAAATGAATTTGATTTTGAATGCCACTAAGCATTAAATCCTTGATTTACATATTGATTGAAAAGTGTGTCGTTATCAAAACTCTTTAACCATAAGAAGAGTGAAATATCAATGGCTTTCCATGCATCATAATCATTTACTTGAACATAAATTTTCATCCTAGCTTTCTAATAAGTGTAGTTTGTGCCATTAAACAATGGAGGTCGATATGTGGACTGTCATTCGGTTGTACCATTACCAATAATGGTTGTCATAATGTAATATAGAAGACAAAGATCACAAGAAAGAGATATAGACAACTAGAGAAGATTATATACCTGCTTTAATACCAATTATTACCCAGATATATACCCAATATGGGGTGAATTGGGTTTTTCAAAAATTTATAATTTTAGTTCTTGTTGAAAACTCTTAAAATTTGTGATCTTAATAAAAAATGGTTGAGCAAGAATAAGAAAATTTGTGATCTCAACCATCCACAAGGAACAAGAGAATTTTATAGAGGTTCGTCTCTAAAGAGCCTCATCTTCTGTCTCAAGATTGAGTTTGAGGTTCCACTAGGGAGAAATAACACTATCTTTTAATTGAAGCTACAACCAACATACAATCCCTTGCCTAAAAAAGAACCACTAGAAAATACAAATCCCTCACACAATAAGTGCGTAAAACAACAAACTTACAACTAGAGATAATTTCACACAAGTCACTAATGATTGAGAATTCCACCACTAGCACACTTCCAACATTTGATCTTTCTCACTCTTGTTTGAATGCTCTATCAACAATTTGTTTTATCTCTTCATAGTCTCCATACTCACCATATATATATACATCTTCAGAGACTTAACAATTACAAAAAGGGGTAAGGAAGAATTTTGAAATTCAAAAATTCTTTAGCTTTTCTAGGTTCCCACTAATACATTTCAACATCTGTAGGTATCTTAGTATACAAGTACATCAAAAAATAATTTGTACAAAAGATCAATCTGAGAAAGTTGAGGACACAACTTGATAACAAAATTAGCTATAAGCTTTTTGAGACAAAAAAGGACATGAGAGTTAGAGATAATATCATTAGAATTTGTAAAAGTAAAGTCAAAATACCTTTTCTTCAAAAAGAGATTTTACTTTTTGCATGAAGAAATCAGGATGTGATTTTGAGGTATAAGGTGAAAAACAATATGAAAAATATACCTTTGAGCGTGAAATAAAAAGAGATGCAAAAAGTAACCTATAATCAAAAACGACCATTGAACTTCAGTTGACTAAAGTTGTCCAGCAACCATTTGCATGTCTTCGGTTGAAGGCTAGGTCGACCTAAGATTAAAGACCAACATTCTTTCCAACTTTGGTTGACCTAAGATACACTTCAATCAACTTAAGATACTCACGAACATATACAAATATTTTTCCTTACTTCAATCGACTTAGGCTAAACCATCAGTCGACCTAAGATACATAGCCATGAAAAACACATATTTTTCTTTAAAAGAAGCTGATAAAATATATCTATGTCATAAAAATATTTATTTATCGTCAAAATCTTATTTACTTACCCTTGAGCTTAACATTTTCTGTTGGTACAAAGGTTGTGAGACGATTAGGCCATTCCAAGAAAACCTAGATCAGCTCGAAGTCACCTTCATTCTCGCTTATCTAGCACATAGGTAGGACAAAGGGTTCTGGTGTAGCTTAGGTGTGGACCAACTTGGTCCCCAACGTCTATGGTGATGGCTTGGTCAATTAAGGAAGTAGGTACAGGAGTAGATCAGGTTGGTGAAGTTGTTCGTAACTAAAGGAGTTCGGGCACAAGTGCATCACAGAGGCAACTAGCGACAACATCTTAATGAAATGAGGTAAAAGTTACATCGGTATTTCATTTTAATGTGTGTGTATTTGCATATGGATGTACATACCTTGTAACACCCCCCTCTCCTAGAACTGCCTGAGAAGGGGTGCTACTGGGGATAATAAAATAAACTGACTGATAACTGAATTCTGATACCAATACTGTATATATCAATTAACTGTAATAAGACTCTGAGTCAACAAAAACTGAAATCATAATTGCATCTAAGGGAAATTCCCTAAACTGGAAATTAAAATGAATCTAAACTGATCAAGCACTAACTAACAACTCCCAGGCATCTTTGGTCTTGAGCGGCTCCACGTACACACACTACTGGACACTGCTGCTAGGCCCCACATCTGGTACTCCCCCACTAGGACCTGGAATGGTGAAGAGTACAAGGTGAGCTACAAAGCTCAGCAAGTAATAAACTGGAAAGAATAACTGAAACTGAATCGAAGAGTATCGATACTGATAAAAATACTTACTGATCTTGTACTGAGAGATATAATAATCACTGGATGACATTTATAAGATGTAATGCACATAAGCTGTAAACTAAATGCAGGTATGCAACTTTGGCCCATAAGCCCACATAACTGTAACACATACCTGACTGATTTGAGTCCTGCAAACATAAAAACTGTAAGCATAATGATTAATAAAACTTGCTCATAACTTCACTGTTATACGCATATATATATATATATACATCTCTGCTTACTGATGTAAAATCTGAGAACTCAATGAAGAACTGGAATAATCTGAAAAACTGATATGAACCTGTAATGGAAGGGATTACAGGAAGAATACTTGCCTGATAGAACTCTTTGATCGAACCCTGGAGCGATCCTGAAGACTCTAGCAAGCCTCTGTTATCTCTTGGCCTTTCTGTTCTTCACACGGCGTGAAGAAAAGCTAAGCTAATGGGTTCTATATATAGACATAAAGTCCTAGATCTCTTTCCTTTTATAACTTGGAATCCCTCTCCCAATTGAACTTGGAGACTCTCAAAACCTTCTCCTATTGGGACTAGAAGACTCTTAATCCAAATCCATCTTATACATGGATTCTCATTCTTCTTTAAATACATAGTCTCACTTAATTAATAATAATACAAAAATTATTATTAAAACTTCTCAAATAATAATAAAACTCCAAAATTACCTTCATGCCCTTGCATTTAATCCATAAAATAAATGCTATTTAAATATTATTATCTCAATTAAAAATCACTAGTTTGCCACCTTAGCAAATTCTTTAACTTCAAAATTAAAAAGAAATAAATGTTATTATTTTCCTTCAAAATCTCTAAACTGCCACATTAAATAATTAATTGGCAAAATCGCTTAATCAAATACTTCAACAATTAATTAAATCATTCTTGAATAAATACTGGGCCCTCTAACGGGTCATTACAATTTCTCCCCTCCTTAAAAGAATTTGGTCCTCCAAATTCGTATCTGGTTACTGTAATGTCCCGCTCCCACTTACGGGTGTTACTCGTGAACAATTGCCCAAATTGTCCACCTGCCCGACCTTTGGTGAAGGGCAGACCTTGTTTCAAGAAGAAACGCCCTAGGTGGGAACTAGGCTCATCCTTCCCTTCACTTAAATATACACCCCAACTTTAATTTTTTTTTTTTTTCCATAAATGAAGCTTATACACTCTCTTGATGCTTAAATCCCCTTTTATTAAAAATATAGCTTTACAATATGTTTGCTACATCATACATCAATAAAAAAAAAATAATTTACAACATGCTTAGGCTTCCAAAACCCAAGCTAAATTACATGAGTTCCCTAGGGTCTTCATTTCATCAAGCATGCTTAACCTTCCAAGATCCCTTCCTTCTTGCACATGAGATACCTACATGGTGAGGATAAAAACCTCATGAGCTATTAAGCTCAATAAGGGTGCAAATGACAATAGTATGAACATGAAAATAAATGTGATGCCAATGCATGTATGCAACATGGTTAGGGCTTCCACATCCTCACAACCACCTTGGTTTGAGGCTTTAATCTACCCTACCCCACTCAACCTCATGGCCATAGGTCCTAGAACAGACAACATGCCAATGCACACATAGAATTCATGCATCATACTTACAACTTGCAAGCCACCATCCCATGAGGCTATCCCTTACCTTAACTCCATTCCTTGAAGCTTGAACCCATTCTAGCTTTATTCCCACTCTTCTCCTTGAAAGAACCTTGCCATATAATGGATCACAAAGTATTAAAGAAATTTCAAGAAAGGAAATTTAGCCTTAAAATGGCCAAAACACATACTTTCTTACCTTTCTTTCTTCTTTATTCTTTCTTCTCAATGGAAGACTTCTTCATTGCTTTCTTTCTTCTTTCTCTTCAAATGGGGAAAAGTTTGAGAGAAAGGCTCTCCTTCTCCTTTTATAGGCAAGTATTTCCTTTATTCATTTTGATTTAATTCTATGACAAGAATAAATCCTAGCCCTTGGATTTAATGTGAGTTGGAAGAACCCATCCTAGCCATCCAAATAAAGCACAATCCATGTGCTCTTGTCTTCTTTAATCTCCACCATTAGATTTCTTTTACTTTTGAAGACTAGATCTCAACCATTCAAATCCCTTTACATGTGGCAATCCATGCCACTTCTCTTGAATCATCTCAACCATTAGATTTTCAAGACTTAATCTCCACCCTTGGATCAAGTCTTCCATTCCATAAATAGATTTTCTTTTCTATTTATTTAATTTGAGAAATTTTCATGCCATCAACTTTGAAAGACATAATTCAAGGCTTTTCCAATTTATTAAATCCCCATATTTTCAAGACTTGATCCCAACCATTGGATCATGTAGTCTTCCAATACCAAAATTAGCCATTTCTCATATATTTAATTTGACTAATTTCATCCCATCACATGGGTGACCACTTGAGAGACATATATAATTTCTTTCCCATTTAATTTAATGGGACCATTTTCCATCATTAATGCTTGACCATTTTCCATTTCATTTGCATTTTCCTTTTTTTGCAACATAATCATGTCTCCCATTAATTGCAAGAATGACCATATTCCAATTTCTTTTGCAATTAATTTAATCTTCCATTTATCTTGGACACCACTTTGCCAAGTGTCACTCCATGCTACCAACCTTGGCTTCCAAGACTAAATCTAAACCATCCATGTGGCACCCCCATATAAATACACCAATTTAGGAAAAATTAATTATTTCCACTTCCATAATTAATTTCCTCTTTTTCTCATAATTAATTCCTTTATGGAATTTCTCTCCAAAATTACCAAAACACCCTTTGTGAATTTACAATCCCATTTATCTCCACATAATGCAAAATAGGAACTAATTCACTTCCATACTTAATTCCACCTTGGAATTATCTCCAATGTACCAAATTACCCTTTATTGGACTTCACTATCCAAATTACCAAAATGCCCCTCTCATAGGGTACTCTCAATCTCAAGGATCCAACACCTTCTCAAGGGCATTTTTGGAATTTTTCTCACTTTCTTTCCTATTCTCTTAACATCTGTAACACCGGGTGTTACAGTTACTCAAACAACGAGGGGTAAAGACTCCTCAACTCTTCTTCTTATTCTCACGTCACCTCTTCTGACGAGTGTCGCTACCATTGCACTTTTCACGAGAGGAATTGATTGATTCCTCAAAATCTTTTCTTTTCACTCTAGAATATTGATAAGCATCTCTCCATAAGACACATCTTCTCTAATTTCAAGATTCTGAAAATCAATCACATGCTGAGGATCTGGCACATACTTCCTCAACATCGAAACATGAAACACGTTATGAACATGGGACAACTGAGGTGGCAAAGCTAACTCATATGCCAAAGTCCCTATCCGTCTCAAAATCTCAAACGGACCAATGTAACGAGGACTAAGCTTCCCTGTTACACCAAATCTGTAAACTCCTTTAATAGGCATGACTCTCAACCAAACATGGTCTCCTACCTCAAACTCGAGGTCTTGTTGTCGCTTATCTGCATAGCTCTTCTATCCGTCTTGGGCTGCTTTCATTCTAGATTTGATAACTCGAATCTTTTCTGACATCTGCTCAACAATTTCAGGACCTAATAAAGCCCTATCTCCAATCTCTTCCCAACATATCGGTGATCGACATGGTCACCCATACAAAGCCTCATAGGGTGACATTCCAATACTTGGATGGAAACTATTATTGTAGGCAAATTCTACCAAAGGTAGATGCTTATCCCAATTACCTTGGAAATCTAGAACACAAGCTCTCAACATGCCCTCGAGAGTCCTGATAGTCCTTTCTGATTGACAATCTTTCTGCGGATGAAATACCATACTAAACTTCAGTTGAGATCCTAATGCATCATGCAAAGCTCCCCAAAAATGAGAAGTAAAACGAGGATCTCGATCTGATACAATGCTAGATGGAATACCGTGTAACTTCACGATCTCCTCAATGTAAATTCTTGCAAATCTATTCAATGGATAAGTCTTCTTAATAGACAAAAATGGGCTAATTTAGTCAAACGATCAACAATCACCCATATAGCATCATAGCCCCTAGTTATTCTGGGCAAACCCATCACAAAATCCATGGCAATATTATCCCACTTCCATTCCGAAATAGGTAATGGAAGCAATAAACCTACGAGTTTCTGATGTTCCGCTTTAACTTGCTGGCATACTAAACACTGCGAAACATAATTGGCTACATCTTTCTTCATACCACTTCACCAATACTGCCATTTTAGGTCGTGGTACATCTTCGCAACACCTGGATGAATAGTGTAATGACTCTTGTGTGCTTCATTCAAATCTCTTTCTTAAGATTCCCATCATCGGGTATACAAATACGTCCTTGAAATAGGAGTATACCATCACTCCATAGAGTATATCTCAAAGGAGAAAATTTCTCAATATCTGCTTAAATCTGTGCCAACTTCTTATCTTTTGATTGCTGGTTCTTAAGTAAATCAAATAACTCGGGTTGCACCCTCATATAAGCGCAACTCATCACTATACTATCCTTTGGGCTAAAATAGAGAAAACACTTAATTTTTCAAATAACTTCCATTCTTGAACCATCATTGTAGCTATAGAAACTCCTCACCAACTCAAAACATCGGCTACTACTTTAGCCTTTCCTGGATGATATAGAATCTCATAGTCAAAGTCCTTAAATAACTCGACCCAACGTCTTTGCCTCATGTTCAATTCTTTCTGGGATAGAAGATAATGTAAACTCTTATGATCTCTATAAATCTCAACCTTCTCACCATATAAATAGTGTCTCCATATCTTTAACGCAAATACTGCCGCTGTCAACTCTAAATCATGAGTATGGTAGTTCACCACGTGTTTCTTCAATTGTCTTATGGCATAAGCATTAACTCAACCCTCTTGCATCAATACGCAACCCAAACCTGAATGAGATGCATCACTGTAAACGAAGTATTTCTCTCTATTTTTTGGAATGGCTAAAACTGGTGTAGTAGTCAACTTCTGCTTTAATTCTTGGAAAGCACGTTCCTACTCGACATTCCATTCAAACTTCTCTCATTTTCTTGTTAACTTAGTCTTAGGGGAGGATAAACAAGCAAATCCCTCAATGAATTGCCTATAATAACCTGCAAGACCTAGAAAACTACATATCTCTTTCACTGTCATCGGCCTCGGCCAATCCATAATTGCTTTAGTCTTGTCTGGATCCACTGAAATACCGTCTCCAAACACCACATGGCCTAGAAATCCAATCTAAGTGAGCTAAACTCACATTTGCTGAACTTGGCATATAGTTGCTCCTCTTTAAGCCTCTGCAATACCATAGTAAGATGCTTTGTATGCTCATCTACACTAGGTGAGTAACTAGAATTCGATCATCAAATCCATGAAAATAGCTAAAGCATTCGTTAACCCAAATGGCATCACCACAAATTCATAGTGTCCATAGCGAGTCCTAAAAGCAGTCTTCTGAATATCATCATCTCTAACTCGCACTTGATCTTAAGTCTATCTTTGAGAACACTTTAGCTCCTCGCAACTGGTATAATAAATCATCCACTCGAGGTAAAGGATACTTATTCTTCACTGTCACCTGATTCAGTTGGTGATAATCTATGCACAACCTCAAAGATCCATCTTTCTTCCTCACGAACATTACTAGTGCACCCTCACGGGGATGAACTAGGTCAAATAAAACCCTTTTTCTATAAATTCTTCTAACTGGGCTTTCAACTCCTTTAGCTCATTAGGTGCCATTCGATATGGAGCCTTAGAGATAGGATGTGTACCAAGCAATAACTCAATAGTAAACTCTACTCCTTTATGGGGAGGTAATCCTGGTAATTAGTTAAGGAAACATCTAAGAAATCTTATACTACTGGCACCTCAAATAACTTCCTCTTGCTTCCCTCATCTGAGGTAACAAAAACTAGGTATACTTCACATCCACCACGCATCAGCTTCTCTACTTTCATCACTGAGATCATCGGAATCGTAGCCATAGGCTTGACTCCTTTATATATCTGAACTGGCTGTCGAGGTAGTTCGAAATCAATAATCTTTTACCGACAGTCGACTCTTGCATAATGTCGTGACAATCCATGCCAAGGATCAAATCAAAATTCCTAATATCAAGAATTTCTAAGTCTCCAAATAACTTCTTATCATGTACCTTGATCTCGCAATTCTCAAACATTTCTCTTCATATGCTTGTTGATCTATGGTGGTATAATCCACACTCTGAGCTCCTCCAAAAGCATGGCAAATATCAACACGCAATCCTCTCTGAAATTTAACAACCTTCTTAGCTTCAGTGGACACCAACTCTAAGGCCTATATAGTCAAGGCTGTAAACTCTGCCTCACCTTGGGCCATTGTCTTGGTACCTTACACCAACTCAACGAACTCAAAAACTTTTTGGTCCTTGACCCATGCTGAATAATAAGCGTCATTGAACACTTGCTGAAATTCGACCCATGTGGGTTCTTGATTACCAACCTCTGGCGGGCGGTCTTCCACCATCTCTCGACATCGCCTCTAAACAAAAATGTGCTAAGTCGCACTCGGTGATCGTCCTTACAATTGATAGCATCCAATTCTCAACTGCTGTTGCATCTGTGCCTCCATGGAATGCTGATGGTCGGAAGGCGATGAAATCCTTTAATAGCTGACTCCCTGTATCTGCCTCCACAACTAGAGTTGTTGGAGCAACTGGCTTATCGTCTCTACTACCTTCTACTTCTTTAGGAACTTGTGATTCCTTTACCTGATTAGTAACTAGGGTATCTATTACCCTCATCAATCCTGCTAACATACTTCACATCTCGGCCATTCCCTGCCGTAGATCACGACTAGACTCTCCTGGTGAGCCTAGTGTGGACACTGGAACCTCGTCTTCCATAGAAGCAGCCTTACTGCGAGTACAGGGTCATCCACCTCTATTACTCATCTTTCTACATCACCACTTATGGTTAGAATACTGCTAATTGGGCTAACTTATCTAATTGACGGACACAAGTCCTAACTCTACCCAACATCCTATGTGTGTATTGGAGACTCCTTAAAACACCGCTCTGATACCAATACTGTAACACCTCCTGTCCTAGAACTGCCCGAAAAGAGGTGCTACAGGAAAATAAAATAAAAGTAATTGATAAACTGAAATCTGATACCATAACTGAACATCTCAATTAACTAGAATAAAAACTCTGAGTCAATACAGACTGAAAACCATAAACTCTATCTAAGGGACAATCCCTCAACTGAAATATAAAATAGATCTAAACTGAGAAAACACTATAAACTCAACAGACTCCCAGACATCTTTTATCTTGAGCAGCTCCACGTACACACACTACTGAATACTGCTGGTAGGCCCTACATCTGATACTCCTCTGCTAGAACCTGGAGGGGTGAAGAGTACAAGGTGAGCTACAAAGCTCAACAAGTAATAAGCTGGAAAGAATACTGAAGCTGAATCGAAGAATATCGATACTGATAAATAACTCACTAAACTTGTACTGTATAACCAGTCTTCTTATGAGATGATCGTGACAACCTCAGGTCCAAGGATTAGTTACACCCATCTGGTATGAGAATACCATCAACATATAACCAAAATGGATTCTCATGGCGAGTCATGTCCAGTGACACGTTCTCCAACATTGGTCACCTATGTACTTGTCTAGACATCCCCATGCCTATGGGTGTGAGACCCCCATTGCTATCACATGGCAAAAACATAGCACATACAAGTCTTACCGCAATTGTCAATGTCTATTCTTGACATTACTACGACTTGGGACGTTTAATGATGTCAAGAAACTGTGATGCATCATCTCACATCTTTATAGATTAATCACAGTATACATCATATGGACTTTTATCTAGTTTCATTTGGTTGTTACAATAATAACAAGAAACTAATAGAATGACTTCTTGTGAATTTGGACAACTCTTTATTCAAATAATAAACATGATTACAATTGTCAGTGTACAACATGCCCAATCTGATTGGGTCTAGAGCACCTACACTAACAGATCTACCCCCCAAAGGGAGCAAGTTTCTTCGAGGTACTTTTTTCTCTTTTTTTGATTTGCTGTGATCTAACCATTTTTTTCTTTTGGCTAGTTCTGACTAGTTTTGTGTATGTTTTGTAGAGATGGGTCGTTTAAGTGATGCCATTCGAAGAAAGAAAGCTAGTGAGAGTTCGAAGAGGCATCAGAAGTGATAGAGTTGTAACCTGAGAGCCAATCATAAGAGTTGTGAGTTGGCTGCATTTCTAAGTAATCTTGGACATATTTTGATTAATATCAGTACTTCTCTTTTAATACGTGGCAATATGTTCATCTTTATATATTTTACTAATTAGATGAATCCCAAATAGTGTAGTAATGTCAATCGAGTTATGATGAGATCATACTAATGAGATCGAATGACTAATGTTTCATTCTTAAACTATTCCTGGTCATAGGACTATAGAGTAGGGCCTCTATAGTACCATGAAGACCGAAACACACTATGCATGCTCGTAAAGAAGGTAGTTGATCTCATTAACTACTTGTGTGGTGACATTAATGCAAGTGTGTAGATACTCATTGGCGAATGAGTTCACTAAATGACCTAACTTGAGAACACCCAAATGGTAATTCTTACTAAATGTCAATTGGGACTTCTATGTGGCAACGGGTGCTAGTAATCTCTTTTCCTGAGGTACCATAGTTATCTTGTATGAGGAGTGCCGTGCTTTGATGCCACTGTACGAGGTCCAATAAGATGGGTCCCTAATAGGGTAGTTATTGAGTATGATCCGAATCATACGAAGGTAGGTGACTACTCAAGATGGACTCTATCAACCTTAGTAAGATTTAAAAGGTATAAGCCCCATGTGAATGATGAAGTCACAACTCGATGAGTCGTTGGCCAACGCGAATAGTTGAGAATTAATAAGAGTTATTAATTCGACTATATGAGTTGTGGACTTAACATTCGTACACATAGAGTTGGTTATTAGAAGTTTGACATATTACCATACTTCTAGACTATACCAGGGTATTATGGTAGAGGGATCGAATAGCATTGAAACTTGTCACAGAAAGGTTCATTAGAAGTGCCATTTGCATTTCATTATGATATGGGGGCCATGATACGTTGCTAGACGTCAATCTTGGTCTAAGGGCAAGATAATAATTTTTTGTCATGAGATGAAATAAATTAAGGATCATAATCAAAGAGTTTTATTAGGAGTAGGATTCTATAAATTGCCCTTTACCATCTTCATAGTGAACCTATAAGGTCACACACAAACAAAGAGAAGTTTCATGAAAATTTAGTGGAACCAAAAAATATTTTTGGGACCCGAAAGAATTCGTGGATTTTTGGGGCGAGCTAGCACTCGCGGAAAAGTCCACGAGTTGTCAACAAAAATGAAAACCATGTGAAAGACCCACAAATGGGTTGGGCCTTAACCCAACATGCTTGGGCTTTCTATAAATCCCTAGTTTGACTAGGGTTTGAGAATGAGCTCTCCATTTTTGCCTCACCTCTTTTGCTTTCTAGTGAGAGTGTAATGCCTCGCTTTTCGGGCGCACCATAAATTGAGACAATTCTAGGTTAATAATTTTTTTTCTTTCAAACTAATGCTAAACCACATCATTCCTCGAATCCGTCCCAGAATTCCCATTCATTTTCTCGAAAGAGAATCGTTATACACATCAAATGCAGAAGCAAGAATCTAACCTGACATCTTAACATTGATCATAAATCAATTCTTACATCATCGTTAACCATAAGGATATAAATCAACATTCCTCAAAATGTTCAGAATTCAAAGTAACAGAACTTAAATACATGGGTTACATAACATACATTTCGTTCCTCACGCATTCTTCTAAGTGCCATTTCATACCTCATTTATCCTCGTATATGCTACAATCTCCATCTGGAACGTTTGAATATTCCAGGGGCAAAGCCCAATTTAGATGATGAATCATCTAAATAAGGGTGCATAATGTTTTATCATGTGTGTATGCAATGTCTTACTCATCATAGGTGTCAACTGCACCCCTCATGCTACCTATCATTTTTACAGCCACCTCTTTTGAAGCCGAGGTGTATGAGGCACCCTTGGTAAGGTAGCGGAGCTAGTTCATACTCCCTACGACCTCAATGCATGTGATCAATGATATCAACGTATACGCATGCATTTTCATAGCTGCATGTGTGCAATCTACGTGATGGATACATATCAGAGCATGTCAATATGATATAAGCATTACAGAGGATCGGGGTTTGAAATATAAATCACCGACAACCAACCATTTTTCATAACTAAATTCAGTTGAGAAGCACCACTTACCTTCTCAAGCTTATCGGGCTATCTCGATATTTGTGACTTGCCTCTTGCATCACCTCGATTTGCATGCCAACCTCAAAATTCGCACAAACCACCTCAATTCAAGCCTCAAAGCATCCTAATCACCATATTTATTTAAATAAGCATTAAAATCTATTTTTTCATAATTTCTTGCATTTTTTTATTTTTTCTCTCTATTTCTTCATATTTTTCCTCAATAAATCCAAACTAAATATTTCTAAAATATTTTCTCAAAAATTTTACTACGACAATTCACAAAATAATATTCCTGTGGAATTTTCTAAGAAATTTTACTCACCTTAACTTAGCATCTCCGACTTTCTCGGTATGCGTGTCCTATCCTTGAAAAGCGTGCTCGGGGTGTTTTTCTCACCAAAATCTCCAGGATATTATCGAAATATAATTTTCTATTTTTTGAGATTTTTTTAGAATTTTTCAACATTTTTTCCCCTTTTTTTTTCTTTTTTTCTTTTCTTTTTCTTTTTCTTTTTCTTTTTTCTTTCTCCTTTCTCCTTCTTCTTCCTCCTTCCTCTTCTTGCTCCCTGCAACTGCTTGCAACTCACGAAGCAGCCCTTTTTTTTTTTCTCTTTTTTTTATTCTTTTCTTCTTCTTTTTTTTCTTTTCTTTCTTTCTTTCTTCTTCTTCTTCTTCCTCATTCTCTTCTTCTTCTTCCCCTCTACTTCTACTCCAGCGCACGGACAGCCATGGCCACGTGCACAGCCCACCTCCACCGGCCGCTGCCGCCGCTCTCGCCGGCCATCCCTGGCCTCCAGCCATGACGGCCTGCTCCTTCACGGCCGCTGACTGCGGCCATGGTCACACCTAGCTTCTACAACAGCAGTTTCATGGCTGCCATGGCCGCGCCTCCGACCTTCTCCGCCATTTTCGAGCGCTTCAATGACCTCCACCAAGCCCACTATCGTCGCCGCACCAGACTCCTCGCACGCACCCGCTGCTGCCCCTGCTTCTTTCTTCTTCATTTCTAATGGCTACTCCCTCTAATCCTTCTCTTATTTATAGCCGATTCACCATCACTCTCCTACCTTGCCCATACTTCCTTGGCGTGAAGATCACTCCACTGGCAGCCATCATTTGGAAAAGGCATGGCCACCATTTTCAAGGGGTATGGGTGATTGTTGTAGGGCGTGGGCGACGCACACACAGCACACGCATATACTTATATAATACATATATATATTTTACACTATTATAGAAAAAATACACTTTAAATCCTCAATTTTATCATAATATCACTTAGGTAATTCTCTTATTTCAACTATGCCCTTAAATCTCAAATTAATTTGCATTACAATATCGAAAATCCACAATTAATAACTTAAATTTTACTCGATATAGACGATTTCGCCTTTGCGTCCTCTCGGGACCTTTGTTTCATCTCGAAACCACTGAAGGGTTGCTCATTACGCAAAACTGGAGCCCCTCTAGGGTTCCGTTAATTTTTTGGGAGTCTCCTACAACAATTTGGTTTTACAGCCTAAACGGCAGCTGCATTTTAGCTGTACCAAAAACTGTTCCCGATCTGATTTCTTTCAATACCATAAATCCTATCTCGGAACGCTCATCGAAACCATATTATTTTCCTTAGACAATTTCACTTCGAGGCATTCCCTATAGTCGATTCGGTACTTATAACTGCCAATTTTTTGGTATTCTAAACTCATCGAAATTACGTGGCAACTTTATACGAACATAGGGTATTACATTCTCCCCTCCTTACAAAAATTTCGTCCTCGAAATTTGCTATATGTTCTGAATCTCAAAATCAAAACCCTTGAACTGACCATGCTCATCAATCCTTAGCCAGTACACTGGCCTTTTTAATTTCTTTTTCAAACCCCATAACCACATATCCCGGTCCTTGGGCCACAAGTCTCAACTCGAACTCCCATCCAAGTTGGTACACACATCATTATAATGAGCCTGTGACTCTCTTATCCACATCCTCAATTCTCAATTTGCTTGTCACTAGGTCATCTAATCAATATCTTTATACACATCACTTTCCTATTGTCGATTTCTCACGTCGTCAATTCTCCTGTACGAATCAATTGTGCTTCGATAATCTTCCAACCTTAACACAAACGTTTCTGCTCTCAGTACATCTTGAATTTTATCAAATTAATCCTCAAGGAAATATTTTTATGTCATCAAACTACTTCACGTATGTAACACTCCCTCTCCTAGAACTGCCCGAGAATAGGTGCTACGGGAAAATAAAATAAAACTAACTGATAATCTGATACCATGACTGAACAACTCAATCAATTGGAATAAAAACTCTTAGTCAATACAAACTGAAATGCATGAACTCTTACTAAGGGACAATCCCTCAACTAAAATGTAAAATAGATCTAAACTGAGAAAACACTATAAACTCAATAGACTCCCATACATCTTTTATCTTGAGCGGCTCCACGTACACATACTACTGAACACTGCTGCTAGGCCCCACATCTAATACTCCCCTGCTAGAACCTGGAGGGGTGAAGAGTACAAGGTGAGCTACAAAAGCTCAGCAAGTAATAAGCTGAAAAGAATACTGAAACTGAATCGAAGAATATCGATACTGATAAATAACTCACTGAACTTGTACTATATAATCACTATCTGATTGCATTCATAAAAATGTAATGCACATAAACTGTAAACTAAATGCAGGTATGCAACTTTGGCTCATAGGCCCACATAATTTGATAAAACATACCTGACTGATCTGAAACCTACATACATAAAAATTGTAAGCACATACTGTGGGCAAAGCCCCTAGCCCCCTAGTTGCCACCAGGCGAGCAACTCATAAACCTAGCTGAAACTGAAATTGATGGGATCCCCGCAAACAAGCCGCCTGGCGCGCATAATGCAATGCAATGCTCACATAAATGCTAGCACACGATATGTAGTGCTCCATATAAAGTCATGCTCAATGCTCATACTAAAATGTATGCACATAATCTCACAAAATAATGCTGATCATCTTATAATAATGCTGAACATGATATGATCTTCATCTATATATTAGAATACAAAGATTCAATGAACTGTGATTTAGGGTATGGGTATGATTAACTTGTCATGTTTTGGCTTATGAATTCAATGTTGGAAGGTATTGAATACATTAATTGAATTAAACTTGAATTAGGACTCATTGAAAACTAAATTGAATTTCTGGAAAAGTCATCCAGATATCAAGAAAGATATCCGGATATGATGAAAGACATCTGGATATGAAAAAGGCTCATCCGGATACACTGATATTCTAAGCAGAAGCTATTCGGATATGCTGGGAAGTATTCGGATATGAACTAGGACATCCGGATATGATTCTGGTCATTCGGATATCTCACTGATGCATTTGGATATAATTGGGGACTATTCGAATGAAAAATTCAACTTTTGAGGGAGGCATCTGGATATCAGGTGAGACATCCAGATATTATCTCGACCTTTCCAGATGTATAAACAAACCATCCGGATATCATACTCGAAGAACTTTGATACATCTGAATACGATACAAGGTATCCGGATATTAGAACTTAGAGTAATAGAACTTATAATCCAAAATGGATAAGGATTAATGGAACTTGTAATCCAAAATGGATAAGGATTAATGGAACTTACAATCCAAAATGGATAAGGATTAATAGAACTTGCAATCCAAAATGGATGAGAATTAATAGAACTTGCAATCCAAAATGGATAAAGATTAATGGAACTTGCAATCCAAAATGGATGAGTGTAACACCCGGTGTTACAGGTGTTAAAAGAATAGGAAAGAAAGTGAGAAAAATTCCAAAAATGCCCTTAAGAAGGTGTTGGATCCTTGAGATTGAGGGTGCCCTATGAGAGGGGCATTTTGGTAATTTGGATAGCGAAGTCCAATAAAGGGTAATTTGGTACATTGGAGATAATTCCAAGGTGGAATTGAGTATGGAAGTGAATTAGTTCCCATTTTGCATTATGTGGAGATAAATGGGATTGAAAATTCACAAAGGGTGTTTTGGTAATTTTGGAGAGAAATTCCATAAAGGAATTAATTATGAGAAAAAGAGGAAATTAATTATGGGAGTGGAAATAATTAATTTTTCCTAAATTGGTATATTTATATGGGGGTGCCACATGGATGGTTTAGATTTAGTCTTGGAAGCCAAGGTTGGTGGCATAGAGTGACACTTGGCAAAGTGGTGTCCAAGATAAATGGAAGATTAAATTAATTGCAAAAGAAATTGGAATATGGTCATTCTTGCAATTAATGGGAGACATGATTATGTTGCATAAAAAGGAAAATGCAAAAGAAATGGAAAATGGTCAAGCATTAATGATGGAAAATGGACCCATTAAATTAAATGGGAAAGAAATTATATATGTCTCTCAAGGGGTCACTCTGTGATGGGGTGAAATTAGTCAAATTAAATATATGAGAAATGGCTAATTTTGGTATTGGAAGACTACATGATCCAATGGTTGGGATCAAGCCTTGAAATATGGGGATTTAATAAATTGGAAAAGCCTTGAATTATGTCTTTCAAAGTTGATGGCATGAAAATTTCTCAAATTAAATAAATAGAAAAGAAAATCTATTTATGGAATGCAAGACTTGATCCAAGGGTGGAGATTTAGTCTTGAAAATCTAATGGTTGAGATGATTCAAGAGAAGTGGCATGGATTGCCACATGTAAAGGGATTTGAATGGTTGAGATCTAGTCTTCAAAAGTAAAAGAAATCTAATGGTGGAGATTAAAGAAGACAAGAGCACATGGATTGTGCTTGTTATGGAAGGCTAGGATGTATTCTTCCAACTTAAGTGAAATCCTAGGGCTAAGATTTATTCTTGCCATGGAAATAAAATAAGTGAATTAAAGGGGAATTTTGGCTATAAAAAGGGAGGTAGATAAGAAGGCTAAGCTTTTTGGCCAAATGCTTAGAGGAAGAAAGGAAAGAATGGAGAAGAAAGGAAGAAGGAAATGAAGAATGCAAAGGTAAGGTTTCTACCTTATAGTAATAAAGAGAAATCCTTTTATCTTTCTTGTATGGTGGCTTAGCTACCTTATTTTTTTTTTAAGGGGTTTCTTGAGATAGAGAAAAGGTTGAAAGCAATGAAGGCCTTGAAGTTAAAGCATGTGGAAACTTCAAAGAATGGAAAAAGGTAAGGGATAGCCCCATGGGATGGTGGCTTGCAAGTTGTAAGTATAATGCATGAATTCTGTGTGTGCATTGGCATGTTGTTTGTTCTAGGACCTATGGCTATGAGGTTGAGTGGGGTAGGGTAGATTAAAGCCTCAAACCAAGGTGGTTGTGAGGATGTGGAAGCCCTAACCATGTTGCATACATGCATTGGCATCACATTTATTTATTCATGTTCATACTTTCGTCATTGCACCCTTATTGAGCTTAATGGCTCATGAGGTTTTTATCCTCACCATGTAGGTATCTCATGTGCAAGAAGGAAGGGATCTTGGAAGGTTAAGCATGCTTGATGAAATGAAGACCCTAGGGAACTCATGTAATTTAGCTTGGGTTTGGAAGCCTAAGCATGTTGTAAATTATTTTTTTTTTTTATTTGATTGATAATGGCTTGTTAAAGCCTAAGATCATGGGTGTATTTCATCTCTTGAGAGTATTTGATTTTATTTTTAGGATGAGATGTTGGCTTATAGCATGTGAAGCCTAAGTTGTGGTGTAAGTCTCATTGTGGGGTGTGTTGTGAGAAGCATCCAAAATGCAAATAAAAAGGATTTTTGTTGGAGAAATAAAGGTAAATTTGAAGGAAAGTGAGATATTTATTTATTTTAAATTTCTGGAAAATTTGGGGTTTAAATGCCCAAGAAAAAAAAAAAGAAGTGTGGAGGCAGCTACAGAAGGCAGCAGGGGGGGCTGCGGGGCGCGCGGGCGCACGAGCGCCGGGGCGCGCCAGGCGCTGCCAGCTGCGCGGCCGGCCCGCATGGCCGTGGCTGGGGCTAGCCCGCACGGCCGCGGGCTGCGGCCGCCCCAACCAGCGCGCGGCCGGGCCCAGGGAGGGCCTAGCCGGCCGTGGGGCCCGCGCGAGAAAGAAAAAAAAAGGGGGGGGAAATTCTGAAATTAGGGGAAAAAAAGGGGGAATAATTAAGCCCAATTTTGGGAGATTTTGGGCTATAGAAAAAATTTATAAAATTCCCCGAAGGAGTCCCCGAGTGATGAAATGTTGGAAAATTGGAGGATTTTTCTGAGTATGAGTTTCCCCTTAGTCTAGCCCGGTGTTAAGAAGCATCTTGAGGCCCTTAGACGGTGTAGCGGGTTATTTCTTCGTTCATAAGAAACTTGCAAGGTCTTAGGGTGTTTATGGATCCTGGGTAAGCGAAGGGCCAGACGAAGCCTAGTTCCCACCTAGGGCGTTTCGTCACGAAACATAGTCTACCCTTCAAATTCGGGCTTTGGGGCGAGGAATCCAGGAGATTGTCGTCGGTAACACCCGCGAGTGGGAACGGGGCGTTACAATGAGGATTAATCAAACTTGCAATCCAAAATGGATAAGGATTAATGGAACTTGCAATCCAAAATAGATAAGGATTAATGGAACTTGCAATCCAAAATGGATAAGGATTAATAAAACTTGCAATCCAAAATGGATAAGTATTAATGGAACTTGCAATCCAAAATGGATAAGGATTAATAAAACTTGCAATCAAAAATGGATAAGGATTAATAGAACTGACAATCCAAAATGGATAAGGAGTAATAGAACTTACTCATAACTTCATTGTTATACGCATATATATATATACGTCTCTACTTACTAATATAAATCTGAAAACTACAATGAAGAACTGGAATAATCTGAAATCAAAACTGATATGAACCTGTAATGGAAGGGATTACAGGAAGAATACTTGCCTAATAGAACTCTCTGATCGAACCCTGAAGCGATCCTAAAGACTCTAGCAAGCCTCTGCTATCTCTTGGTCTCTTTGTTCTTCACACGGCGTGAAGAAAAGCTAAGCTAATGGGCTCTATATATAGACATAAAGCCCTAGATCACACTTCTTCTACAACTTGGATTCCTTCTCCAAATCTAACTAGGAGACTCTCAATCCAAATCCATCTCATACATGAATTCTCATTCTCCTTTAAATACATAATCTCACTTAATTAATAATAATACAAAAATTATTATTAAAAACTCTCAAATAATAATAAAACTCCAAAATTACGTTCATGCCCTTATATTTAATTTTCACAAAATAAATGTCATTTAAATGCTATTTAAATACTATTCTCTCAATTAAAAATCTAAATTGTCACCTTGGCAAATTCCTTTAACTCTAATATTAAAAGAAATAAATGCTATTCTTTTCCTTCAAAATCTCTAAATTGCCACATTAAATAATTAATTGGCAAAATCTCTTAATCAAATACTTTAGCAATTAATTAAATAATTCTTGAATAAATACTAGGCCCTCTAATTGGTCGTTATAACGTACCCTTGGATCCTATCACAAATATACATCATCACATATCCTCGAAACTAGCTATGCCTCACCTTAGGTCATCTCAAACTTAGTCATTGCTTAATCTTTTCTTGTGCTAATCTATTCGAGATTTATGTTATTTTCTTATTCTTGTATGTATTCATCATCTGATATAACCTCAAGTTTCTGACAATTGACCACAATCATCATGTCGTATAACTATCTCATTAAGAAATAGATTCTATCTATCTCCAAAACTTCCTTCCGCAACTTAACCTTTAATACCGACCGAAATCTAACGTTGTCTTCCAAGTCTAGCAATACTAATATCCTTGCATCGCTTGTTCCTTTGTTACTTGGTCGCCAAACTAATACCTATTCATCCATATACTCATAACTTAAATAACTCCTCACACTTTTCGAAGTGATCTTCGACTAACATTTTATATCATCAAATTAATCATTTGATCCTCAAATTAATCCTCGAGTAATAACGTTTCATGTCAACTAACTTTAATCATGCTCAATCGTTAAGGCACCATCCATGCTAATTATACTTTATCATACGAAAATCATCTAATGTCCTTCCTCACATTTAACCATTGGCTCTTTTGACTTCTAGTCAATCGTAGCACAGATTCACTTACCAATTCGCAATCTCTAGACTTGCTCATCAACTCTGTTGTCTACTTGTCCTGGTAATAGTGCTATTAACTTTATTCGTACTATTTTAGCCTCTTAGTCCACACAATCTATGACATCATTATCTAGGATCATTTACTCTCAAGCATTACAATGAAGAGTGTCACACATAACCTTAATATTACAAGGGTCTACTTTACTCCTCGATCGCGCATCAATCCTAGAAAATATCATAGCCTCTTGCAGCTGTTTAATAATTCAACAAGTTCGAGGTAAAGATATCGACTCTTAATTATCATCTTTTTCAAAGCCCGATAATTTACGTCCTTAATCAAGCAATTATAGCTAAACATCTAATAACCTCAAGCTATTATTGGCAATTTCATTGTTAAGAAATAATCCTGATAAATCTTCCGAGAATAGCTCCTGATAATTTCTATTTTTCTTACGGCTTTTCACTAACTACAAGTGCTTGTACAATAGATCAATAGGCTCCTTGTAATCATAACTTGCTAACATCACTTTAACGATTATCTAGCTATACATCTCCCAATTTGCCTACTAGGCTACCTAGACTAACCGTCTAGTCATACGAAAGTTTCATTCTCCAAAATCAAAAATCTCGGATTTCTAATCAATCTAGGCCTGTAACTTTTCCTACTGCGACCTGTTATCCTGGCATATCTACCATCACTTGATTCTCTCAATCACATCTAAGATTCGCACAATCTTCCAGATGACAATCCATAACTATACTGTCAGATAGAGCAGGTAGGTACTTACGTTACCCACGGTACTCTCAATCCTTGCTAGATTTTTTTTTTCCTGAAAACTCTATAGTTTCCTCAATCAATTCTTTCAAGAAATTCCTTAAGAATCCCAAACCGATTTATCTCCAAAAATCTCAAATCAGATCGCGATATCTGGTTCCAATCATCTTTCGAGAACTCTATTTCCTTGCAATGATTGCTCTCAATCCACCATTCATCATGGTGCTTCCGAATTTTTCTCATCGGGTTGACCATTAACAACTTTACCTGATTCCGCAGGTCTATTTGGCATATTGAACCGTAGTCACAGCCTCCGTTGACTAGACCTCCTTACCATTCATTTAGGATCGATACAACCTATCTAGCAACTCTTTCATTTTTCGATACCCGGACTCTACTTTGAACTGAGGTTGCTATCTCACTATTCATCATCAAGGCCTTGAACTGGCCATGTTGTACTACCCGAAATCTCGTTTATCGAGAATTCATTGACTCTCGCATTTCGATCTTTAGATCCAGCTGACTATCGACACATGACCATTCATGATCCCATTACCATACTAGATACCGAGGTATTCTACTCCTCGAGTCTCGCACTGTTATCGTGTCACCTTACTGCGAACCCTGATACATTTCTTTAAATAGGACACTCAATCCATATTCAATCCATTTCATTTCGGGTTGATTCCCTAGACTTCCGGCCTCGATCAATCATAGCTAGTGGCACACCTCGCATCCTAGACCATTGGGACTTAGACCCATACAAGGTATAGACCCTACTGGGTTATCCCAGATTTTCATTATCTGATCGTCTCCCAGGCAGTCTGTTATGATGCTTCAATCGACGGGCTTCCCATACCTTATCGTAAGCCATTCATCAACCATCTGCATGTGGGTCCCTAGATCCAGATCGGTCATTGCGAACATCGAACCAGTAGTGCCATCACGCTGCTAGGGTTCCTTATCCCATCTCTACGAGTCGCATCAGTTATACCATTATAGTCTTATCAATTGATGCAACTCATACGCCATCATTTGGCCATCTTCGGCCTCCCGCTTGACTTTTAATCCCTTGGATCTCTGATCTACTCATCTTATTTCTAAAACACTAGATGGTCCTTGAAATACTTATCATTCGATCCTAACTCGACATCTAGACTATGTCACATCAGACTAATCATCCATGACTCAATTATTCTTGATAACTACCACCTATCCTATCCTTCATCGCAAGGATTTTGACTAATGACCTCAAATCAACAATCTCTGAATCTCTTGGATCCATAATCATGGTTACCGAGTCAATCTTACACCCGAATCATATCATCGGTTCATAACTTCAATAGCTAGATCATTCTGCTTGTACTAGCTTCCATCAAACTTCCACTATTCACTGAGAATGGTAACCGGATACTAGAATAATGTATGTTTGTGAATAGTACACTAGGTAAGTTCCCAGGAAATAGAGGTGGGTCACAAATAGACACACTTAAATACCAAGTCTTTCTTTAGCCAGAACTTTCCTAGACATGCACTTCCACTACACAACACTTAAATTCAATAATCTCTAAACCTTCAACCGACAATCCCCAAATCTCCTAAATAGGGATTTCGCCTTACGAACTATTAATTTATTTCCCCTAAACCTCCACTTGGGGGTTCCTACTAACTGGTTCTATCAACATCAGACCCTCTTAAGTCTCCAAAATGCTATTCCCTAATTTCCAAATAGGGTTTAACTCTAATATCAACTATATCTGAGTCACTTAAGGCTTTTAATAAACTTAAGCTCTGATACCAACTGTAATGCCCCGCTTTTCGAGCGCGCCATAAATTGGGATAATTCTAGGTTAATAAATTTTTTTCTTTCAAACTAATGCTAAACCATATCATTCCTCGAATCCGTCCCATAATTCCCATTCATTTTCTCGAAAGAGAATCGTTATACACATCAAATGTGGAAGCAAGGATCGAACCTGACATCTTAACATTGATCATAAATCAATTCTTACATCATTGTTAACCATAAGGATATAAATCAACATTCCTCAAAATGTTCAGAATTCAAAGTAGCAGAACTTAAATACATGGGTTACATAACATACATTTCGTTCCTCATGCATTCTTCTAAGTGTCATTTCATGCCTCATTTATCTTCGTATCTACTATAATCTCCATCTGGAACTTTTGAATATTCCAAGGGCAAAGCCTAAGTTAGCTGATGAATCATCTAAGTAAGAGTACATAATGTTTTATCATGTGTATATGCAATGTCTTACTCATCGTAGGTGTCAACTGCACCCCTCATGCTACCTACCATTTTTACAGCCACCTCTTTCAAAATTGAGGTGTATGGGGGCACCCTTGGTAAGGTAGCGGCACTAGTTCGTACTCCCTACGGCCTTGATGCGTGTGATCAATAATATCAACGTGTACGTATGCATTTTCATAGCATGTCATGTGTGCAGTCTACGTGATAGATACATATCAGAGCATGTCAATATGATGTAAGCATTATCGAGGATCGGGGTTTGAAACATAAATCACCAACAACCAACCATTTTTCATAATTAAATTCAGTTGGGAAGTACCACTTACCTTCTCAACCTTATCAGGCTACCTCGATATTCGTGCCTTACCTCTTGCATCGCCTCGATTTGCATGCCAACCTCAAAATTCGCACAAGCCATCTCAATTCAAGCCTTAAAGCATCCTAATCACCATATTTATTTAAATAAGCATTAAAATTTTTTTTTCATAATTTCTTACATTTTCTTTATTTTTTCTCTCTATTTCTTCATATTTTTCCTTAATAAATCCAAACTAAATATTTCTAAAATATTTTCTCAAAAATTTCACTACGACAATTCACAAAATAATATTCCTGAATTTCTAAATTTTTTTAAGAAATTTTACTCACCTTAACTTAGCATCTCCGGCTTCCTCGGTATGCGTGTCCTATCCTTGAAAAGCGTACCCGGGCTATTTTTCAGCCAAAATCTCCGAGATATTACTAAATATAATTTCCTATTTTTTGAGACTTTTTTAGAATCTTTCAACATTTTTTCCCTTTTTTTCTTTTTTTTTCCTTTCTTTTCTTATCTTTTTCTTTTTCTTTTTTCTTTCTCCTTCCTCCTTCCTCTTCCTGCTCCTTGCGACTGCCTGCAACTCACAAAGCAACCTTTTTTTTTTCTCTTTTTTTTATTCTTTTCTTCTTCTTTCTTTTCTTTCTTTCTCTCTTCTTCTTCTTCTTCTTCTTCTTCTTCCTTCTCTTCTCTTCTTCTTCTTTTCCTCCTTTGCTTTTATTCCAGCGCACGGACAGGCAGGGTAACGCAACAACCCGCCTGCGCCGGCCATTTCTGCCCACCCCGGTCGCTTCTGCCTACGCCAGCCACTACCGCCGCTCTCGTCAGCCATCCCTGACCTCCCGCCATCGCGGCCTGCTCCGACGTGGCCATGGCCGAACCTAGCTGCTACAACAGCAGCTTCGCTGCTGCCATGGCCTCACCTCCGACCTTCTCCGCCGCTTTTGAGAGCTTCTACGACCTCCACCAAGCCCATTGTCGTCGCCGCACTAGCCTCCTCGCTCGCACCCACTGCTGCCCCTGCTTCATTCTTCTTCATTTATGATGGCTGCTCCCTCTAATCCTTCTCCATTTTATAGCCGATTCACCATCACTCTCCTGCCTTGCCCATACTTCCTTAACGTGAAGATCACTCCATTGGCAACCATCATTTGGCAAAGGCATGGCCACCATTTGCAAGGGGTATGGGTGATTGTTGCAGGGCGTGGGTGACGCACACACAGCACATGCATATACTTATATAATACATATATATATATTTTACTCTATTATAGAAAAAATACACATTAAATCCTCAATTTTATCATAATATCACTTAGGTAATTCTCTTATTTCAACTATGCCCTTAAACCTCAAATTAATTTGCATTATAATACCGAAAATCCACAATTAATAACTTAAATTTTACTCGATATAGACAATTTCGCCTTTGAGTCCTCTCGGGACCTTTGTTTCATCTCGAAACTACTGAATGGTTGCTCATTAAGCAAAATCGGAGCCCCCCTAGGGTTCCATTGATTTTTTGGGAGTCTCCTACAACAATTCAGTTTTGCAGCCTAAATGGCAGCTGCATTTTAGCTGTACCGAAAACCGTTCCCGATCCGATTTCTTTCGATACCATAAATCCTATCTCGGGACGCTCATCGAAATTATATTATTTTTCTTAGACAATTTCACTCCTATGCATTTCTTGCAGTCGATTCGATGCTTATAACTACTATTAAGCCAATTTTTCGATATTCTAAACTCATCGAAATTACATGGAAACTTTATACAAACATGGGGTATTACAGAGAGAAAGTTTGGTTTTTGAGAAAAACCAAGATAATTTCCAAAGTGTGGGATTAGATCTTGCATTGTTGATGCAAGGTGAACGAATGGGCATGCTCATTGACATCGATTGAAGCTTCTCTTTGGTGTGGATTACTTATAGAGGGTGGGTAACATCTCGTGGCACAAAGATTCATCCATTCCTCACCGAACAACCAAAAGGTTTGGTTTTTATTATATGTTCTTCATTTTGAAAAGATTATATATTTGCAAACAAGATCCGTTCATTTTAGGTTTCAAGATTAGCCAAAGAGTTTGGATCTAAGAAACCCAACAAGAAGACTGAAGGTGAAGGTCCTAGCAAGTGACCACAACCTTCTCGGGATGTTACTACTACTCCATTTGTTTTTTAGGCTCTTTATCAAGAGACCCTACCTCTCCTCTCCTCTCTTCTCTCTTTTCGTTTGATTTGCAACATTCTGCTCAAGTTACTTTAGCGAATATCTCGGGTTCCCCAATGCCCTGTTCTTGATTCACATCATCATTCAAGTTCTCGACGTTCTCGTGCTACTGTAGTGGCTGAGGCTAGCCCTTCTAGTTCGTCTCATGAACATCCTCATGAGACTCGGGCTGAATGTAATATGCCTACTTTGCCTTTTTGTAAAGATAATCATGAAAGTTAATTATATATCTTGAAAAATGCCAAAGTATAATACCCCAAAACTTAATGTAAAGCTTGGATATTATAATAAAGTGAATAGTATTTTAACTCAGGGAAATGAGGAAATTGGACCTAAGTGCAAATGTCACAACTTGAAAAAGGGTTACTTTGTTCCTTATCCTGGAAGACATGAGTTGGAGATATAAGATTGGATTTGGAACTTCACCTTAAAGTCTTATGGAAGAAAGAGATTGGCTTACACCAAAAGTCTTGGAATGGCTTAGCTTGGAAAAAAGAGATTGGCTTACACAAGTCTTAGGATGGCTTAGCTTGGAAGACTAGGATTGGCTTGGGAGGGAAGAGATAAGGGCCATGATGGGTTCTTACCCTAGAAGCCATGTGAAGATAAGATTTGGAAGTTTGGGATTGGAAGAAAGGAGAAGCTTGAATAAGAAGATAAAAATCAAGGGAATTTCAAATATTGTAATAATGACTAGGGTAGAAAAAGGGTTAAATTAAGGGCTAAGAGAAATCTTGAAGATTTTGGATTTGAGAGGCTATATAAAGGGGAGGAGGAGAGGCCACTTGAAGCTAAAGTGTAAAAAAGAAAACAAGTGCAAGAAATCCAGAGAAAAAGCAAAGAAGGGAAAAAAGAGATACTTGGTCGGAAAGTGGAAAAAACAGAAAGGAAATCAAAGAGGTAAGTTGATTCTATTTCCATAGGGTCGTAGATCACGGAAATGGGAGTCCATGGGTTCAAACGGAGACTAAATCAGAGAAAAAATGAGCAAGTTATGGTATTTTTAATTTTAGGTTGCAGAATCCGTAATGGGGAAGGAGGCAACGCGTGTCCACCCTTCTAGGGGCGTGTGCGGGCGAGTGAAAATGCATTTTTCCCTGAAAGTTTTATAAAATACTCCTATTTTAATTCCCTAGAACCCTATATAAAAATATTTTGATTTGGTGATATGAAACTTTTGTAACTGCAGCAAAATCGAGGCCGGTGCCTGTGAACAGTAACTCCAAAAAGTAAACCGGCAAGGTGAGTGGTTCTTGTGCATGCTTCCTCTTGATCATTCTTAGTTTCATTTGTGCATGCTCCTTGATTCCTATTGATCACTCTTGGTTTCCACTTGTGGATGGTTGTTGCTTACATCTCATGTTTCCTTACTTTCGAGCATTTCTTTCCTATTTTGTTTGCATCACGAAGTTTGTTGTTGTGGTTCGTTGATGGGATTAAACATGACTACTCTTGCACGTAGCTTGTGGTTTGCATATCATATTTTCCTTGGTTTGTGCACTGTGCCTACAGGTGAGGCCGTGCCTACTTGATATTCCTTAGTTTGTACATATTCCATCTGCTTTGTCTTTGACATGTTATTTGGTGATAGTTGCTATTGGTGGATCGAAACTTGTATATGATGGTTGGCCGCTTGTTGGAGAAGTGTCACGATGATCGAGGAGAGGGCAATCCCGTGCCTACAAGTGGGGCTATGCCTAGAAGTGAGGCATGAGGGGTTGGACCACGATGACGTGCCTACAGGTGGAGCTTAGCCTACAGGCGGGGTTGAGACGTTTCACACAAGTGCCGGCAAGGATGATGGTAACTCGGGGCGACTTCCTGTTATATTGCATTTTGCTCTTGCATGCGCTATTTCTTTCTTTCTTACCACTCACTTAGATGTAATAATCTAACTCGGGTATTTCATACCCCTGGAACATTCAACATCCCAGGTATCTCAGCGTGTCAAGTACCCGAAGATTAGCAAGAGAAAAGGGCTACGAGGAGGCTGAGGTTTAGTTTAACTTCCTGTTACTCATGTACTATGGATCTTATGAAATCTTTGGGTTTGTTTGAGAGTTGTGTATTGCGGTTGTATAAATAGAGGTTACATAGGGTTTGGATTTACTTATTATGCTAGTAAAGTTGTAAGTCATGACTGTTATGTACTGTGGTAAGAGATATTTGATGTTTTTTTGAAGTCACGCATTACGGTGCACTCATATTAAAGGTTTTATTATTGGAAATCCTTTTTATCTAGCTTTAGCTAGCTATCAGGTTTGATCCTTCGCTTCCGTTGGTAAGGATTTTCATAACGCCCGTAGGTGATATTTTCTTATATTTCACGTTGTTCTGTATTTGGAAAAGTGGGGCGTTACACAAAGATCGGTGGATCTATGCAAGGGTATATTGATTTTAAAACAAACAAAAAAATACATAGAGGAAGAAAAACAAACCCTTGCAAGACTCAGTATTAAACATCCATAAGGTGTTTTAGAAATATACCTCAAAGGATGAAGGTTGTTATCAGTTGTCCCATGTGCCTTGGAGTCGTGCCTCCAACTTCCTCCAAGCTATCCAAATCTGCTCTCGCCACAAAACCCAGGTGACTAACCCACCTTCTCAAATGTGGAGGACCTAATCCGTCCACACCTGAGCTACCTCAGACATGACCAGACCCGTACTAGGATCGTCTAGATGGAAGGTGAACTGAAGTTGTAGTAGTTCCTTCGATTTGGTTAAGGTTGTCACACAACCAAAGGATCAACAACAAGGGAAGCAAGATTAGGAGAGGATCGGTCAACCTCTTGGAACAAGAAGAAGAAGAAGAAAATCGAACCAGGAAATGGAAAAAGGAAATAAGAAGGAGAAGGATGCACAAGAGCACCAGAGAGAAAGGCTAAAACAATTTATGTCATTTCTTGCTTCTTCCATTCTCTTCTTTTACACTCTTTTTCTTCTTTCTCTCTTATTTATTTTTTTATCATAAATGTCTTAAAAAAAGCATAATGAGAAAGCCATAAGAGCATTTAATGCTCTGATAGAGAAAGGGACAAAAAATAGAAGCACACGGGATTAATACTGCTCTCAAAACTGTCTACCATCTAAAAAGAACTGTTGACCGTTTCCTTTGTCACACAAAGAAAACTGTCAATCATTTGAGCCTGCATTCGTTACTTCTACTTTATTACATCTAGGCCCTATTATTAACTCTTAATAGCACTTTCACTAACTCTTAATGGAACCAAAGCCCCCGTTAACTCTTAATGGAAATACCCCGCTAACTCTCAACGACATGCCCGTTAACTCTCAATAGCATCCCAAATGTGTTGATCCATTTTGTTAACCTTTAACAACAACTGGCAACATTAACACTTCATGATGAAGAATACAATAACAGCAAAGGTTCACTTAATGATGAAGAGCACGATAGTCTTTCACAAAAAATTCTAAGTTTCTCGAAATCCTCATTCTCACTATCATTTGAATCAAAATTAAAACATGATGAGGAAGAGTCACTTACCTTAGAATTTTCTTCTGTCATAAGGCAATGATTAACCATGAGTTCTTCACCTGAAGAGGAGTCTTCATCACTCCATGTGACTATAACTTTCTTTTTCTTCATATCCTCCCTTTTTATCTTAACATACATGTTCCTATAAATATTTCTAGGAACTTTTCTCCTACATGATCTTAAAGATTTGTTAGAGACAGATGATTTTAAAACTTCTACCTATTCTAATAATATATCAAGTTAATTTTTAAGAGAATTGTTTTCCATACAAAGATCTTCAAACTGAAAATGTAAAACATGAAAAGCTATTAACAAAATTTCATTTGAAAATAGTTTTTCATTTTCATCAATATTATTGATAATTTCAATTATATCATAAGTAGGTGTAGAGGTTACATCTTCTGCTTCTTTATGCTCCACTTGATGAGCTAATGAAACTTGAGATTCTTGGATAGGATATTATTCAATATCCTTATGTTCACTATCAAAAATCTCACACAACTTATTAGAATTAGTAGATATATTTAAAGCAGAATGCACACTCAAATCCATGAATGATTTTGAAATAAAACCATTTTTGACAGCATTCCATAAACTATCAAAATGAGAAGTGATGAAAACAAAATCCCTTTTGAATGCCACGGATCACTCTTAGCTGTTAAGATATAAAAACAAGAGCACCTGCTCTGATATCACTTGAAAGAAATGATAGACACCCAAGAGATGGGTGAATAGGGTTTTAAAAAAAACATTTTAGGTTTAAAAGTTTTTATGCAATGAGAACTGATTGACCTTTTTAGAACTTTTGAAATCTAGTGATGAAAGTATCTATTGAAAGATTTAACTTTAGATGATTTAGGAAATAATGATATGGGTATGATTTAAGTGAAAATGTATTTCTCAAAATGAATTTTGGAATAAGTATAGAAAAGTATAAATGTTGGAAATAAAATATGGACAAGCTGAAATAAAAGACAGAAATGAATAATGCAGCACACATAGATTTTATAGTGGTTCGGCTCAACTAGCCCACTTCACTCCCTTGGCTTCTCACCAAGGATTTAAACAATCATTATAGCTTTTGCAGGCTTAGTTATAACCTCATTTTTTCACAAATACAGTTGTAACCTCTGTTTTTCACAGGCTTAGCAGTAACCAATTACAAAAACTTTACAACAGTTTTTAAAGACTCAACCAAAACCATTGTCTTTTAAAGGATGAAGCGTATCCACTGCCTTTTCAAAGGATAAGGAATAACCTCTTGCCTTTTAGGGATCAGGCAAAACAACAACGAGATAGGAAAAGTTTACAATTTGAACACCTTGAGAAACTTTTACAAGATAGAGAACAAATAATAAGATTTGTTTCTCACAAAAAAAAAAAAAGAGATAAAAAGAATGTAAAGAATATAAGCACTCCTTCTCTTTTTCTAATTGAGGATGAAAACTTGAGGAACTTTCTTGGCTCAAAATAATAGTAGAAAGTATTAGAACAACAGTATTGTTCTTCATCTTCAACTCCTTTGATATTTACTGTCAATAGAATGAAATCTGCAATGACAACTTTTTTTCAATAAAATAATCATTAGAATATAAAAATATCATGCTAAATGATTGAGGGGAAATTTAGAGCCATTTTGGAGCCTTAATGGTTAAAACAATGCATTAAATGCACTTGTAACAATTAGTGTAACGGTTATAAAAATCAGCTTCAACACACATTTACTTGAGTAAGTTTCGCCTTTACTCGACTAACTTTGGTCTTTACTCGAGTAAGCTTGGTCTCTACTCAAGTAGGCTTTAACTACACTCGAGTATACTCAAGAGATACTCAATTATACTTGATCAACTCACAGCCAACAGAGAGATACAAAAGATACTCAATTATTTCTCAAAGATAGTCGATTATACATCAACTTATACTCAATTGCTCATAAAAAATACTCGACTATAAGAGATTAAAACCTCATTATCTCTATTCAAGGAAAAACACTCAACTATTGAATATAAATACTCGACTAATACAAGATTTCACTCGATTTTGCTTAACTCTTAGTCAATTAATGAGATATAACACTTGACTATAACCTTGATCACTCAATTACTTGTGATATGCCTTACTCGACTATCATTCAAACAACATATATTGTTCTGAATATCATCATCAAAATAATTTCTTCACCAACATAATCATCTAAATATCATAAACATTGAGGTTAAAATATAAAACTCAATTTTATCATCAACATCTAAATAATATAAACCTTAAGCTCAAATATAAAACACAAATATTGTTTGTGAAAGTTTGATAAAAGTAACTTTCCAATCACATTTACTTGGTTACTTAGAAAGCCTTAGAAGATAAATGAGACATTTTTAACCCATATAGCTTTGACAACAAGTTGAGAACAATATATGTTACTCAACTAAAAACTTCATTTTTTCTATATTCAAATAAGAATCATTTTACTAAGCTCATACATCAATTTACAATATGTAACATAAAGATACAACATACATATTCACAATTATTTTATGAAATATACTCTCATGAAATATTCATAAGTCAAGTAACTTATATTTACTTGACTAAAATATATAGAATATTTCAAATATATTAAGCATACTATATATGACTCAAAACACAACATATATCACAAAGATGCCCTAGCTTGATTATCATGATATTTCATTTATATTTATCAAGAGCACACATAAGACAAGTAAATCATATCTATGATATATATTCTATAAGCTCTACTAATGCATACTTTGAGCAATTTTTGAAAGATAGAAATCTTAGAATTCTATTACTCAAATGCATTGAATTTAAACATGAACAGCACTAGGAAGTATTACTTGGAAAAAATACAACATTTAAATATTCAAGAACTTAAATGATTTTCTTATCAAGCAATATACATTCAACTTAAAAAGTTCTTCAAGAAATCCTTCTTAGATTATAGGACTTGAGAACTTTAGAAATTTTGGCTCTATGAAATAGAACTTAGGATCACTTGCTTAAGCATGAATACATTTACTCAAGAGCATAGATGATAGATACTTAAAATACATTGCTCCTAGATTTAAGAAATACTTCAACATATTTTGAGTGCTTAAGAGGTCCACATAACACTCATGTATTATGGATATTTTAACATATCCCCCTTGAAATCCTATAGCAACTTATTGAGATATCAAGCATGTTTACAAATAGGAAACAAAATTAAGATTAATCACAACTAAAATATAGTAAGGTTATTAGCACGATCTTAATATTAAGGATAAGACAAAATAAATTGTATAAATCAAATCTCAAGTATCATCTCTTGAGTATATGAAACATAGAACACATTACTCTTAGACTTTGAGTAATGTTGCCACATATATCTCTTAGGATATCATGAGCTTCCTCAAATACACATGCATTATCTTTAGGATGACCCTAAAGAGAGGCATAAAAATAAAACATATAACTAAAACAATTTCAGCACATATGAGAACATTAATAGATAAATCATACTAAAAGACAAATCTATCAAGATTCCTTGACCTTATATATTCTCAAGGCAACCTTAACATATACATATGAGGACATTAAAATTTTGGCATAATGCAGTCATTATCAAAACATTCAAAACATAAAACTCAAAAGTTCTTAACCTCAACACATCAAAACAATAAAGCCCAACTCATCAGATATGAGAGCATAGATAGAACAAATATATAAACCTTTCAATACAAAGCACATTAACTCATAAGGCATAAAAACAATCTTAATACAAGTAGATAAAACATGTCTTTAACATTTTCTTAAGAAATATGAGAATTTAGAAAACGAGAACATTAAAGTTTTAGCATAAAGCAGTCATCATCAAAACATTCATAACAAAAAACTCAATAACATGTAATGACCATATTGATGGGAAATGCCAACTCTTGGTGTATCAATGTAAGGGTTTTACTAATTTTCAAAACTTTTTCAAAAACACATACAAAACATAGCAGAAATGAAATAGAATCACCTTGCAAGACTCGATATCGGTAACCATATGCAATACAAAACCAAACCATGCCATAAGGGGGAACAAGATATACCTCACTAGAAGTTCAGTTTTGAAGTAGAGGCTAAAACTCCTCCTAGGACAGCAACACTTACACACCAACAACTATCGAATAGCTCCACCAAGCAGTCACCTACTACTCCAAATAACAACTCAAATGACCAATCTGTCCCCTGAAAATATGAGGGACCTAATCAGTCCACTCTCCAAGTAGAGGTTGAGACTAACAAGAATGCCTATGTGCTAGCCAGTCTTCTTGTTGATGATTAAGCTAGAATTGGGTTCAATATCAAGAGATTCCAAATCTAAATAGTCTCACTGTTGGATTGGTGTTTGTGCTACAATAGCAATGAGCAATAAAGGAGTAAAATATGGTCAAGATGGGAAGGGTTACAAAGGCTTATAGAATGAAGAAGAGAATGATATAGCCAAGAGAATATTGTAACACTTGCAATGGCCAAAGAAAAACAGAAAACCTTTTTTCGTTCTTCCTTTCCAATGCCTTATGTCTAGTTACCCAAAACCCTAATATGCCCCAAATTTGACAAACAACCAGGAGAGATAGAGGAGACAATGGAGAGACAAGATAAAATCGCCAAGGATGCATGTCATATTCTCGTCGTCCTCCTGTTCCACGTGTCATCCTATTCCTTGTAGAAATGAAAAAAAGATCATATAGAATCGCGACCTTTGCTAATAGAAATGGTCGATCGTTCTAAAAAGATTGTTAACCGTTTGGCACGGATCGGTCGATTGGTTCTCAACCTATTGATCAATTTGGATCTGATTTGGTCGACAACCTCCAAGGCCGATCGATCGATTTTGTTCCTTTTATCCAAGTTTCTGAAAATTACGTCTAGACCCGCTATCAACTCTTAATGGTCATTTCACTATATCATAATGAAATCGAGACCCCTGTTAACTCTTAATGACATGCCTGTCAAGTTTTGATAATTGATCCTATTAATTTAATCATTGAATTTGATATGTCAACTATTAACGATGATATCATTAACTCTTAATGATGATTACAACTTTTATCGCTTAGTCAACCACTACACTTGGATATGCGTGTGAGCTTCTAAGTTCACCACTAAATAGCAATCAGGACATGTCAAACTCTTTAACGCCGACCAAACACTTCGATCTACAACAAGGATTTCTCTATCTCTCTGATGTACCATGAAAGATCTTGAGTGACAACTAGCATTATGCCAATGCGATCCTATTAATGATGAAGTCATACTTTAATAGAGAACCTATTTAAGCTTCTGATTCTCGTGTACTATAATCCCTCCATCGACTAACATCCCGATCGAGCGAGAGTTATGGACTAATCAAACTTACTAACTTGATATTTATGCTAAGATCCAGTGTGGTGTGATTGAAATGACATATCAGAACTCTTTCTGACATCAGAAACTCCTTTCCAATCATGTGTACCCTAGCTAAGGGTTTATACATGAAAATAAAGCAAGATCGTTATAGGGCAAGCAGTGTAGTTCAAAAATTTTAAACCTTACCCCAATCCTAACGATTGGATCAACATCAAAATCAAATCATTCACATATAAATAAAATAAATATAACCTGTAGATTTTTGAGTCATTTGAAGATTCAAACCGTCTAAGTGTCTGGCCTTTAACTCATGATAAGTGGCACACGTCCTTTAGCGAGGAGAGGGGAATGAGAGTGCTAGCTTATTCTCCTTTTTGCAGCTTGCGTACGGATAAAAAAGAACGCCCTCATTTCGAATTGATGCCAAAAGAAATAAGAGAAAGTGAACGACAATTATTTTCAACTCTTGAAAAATCACAAAAAATAATTTCATAAATTGGGCAACCCATAAAGGGATATTTATAGAGGAGCAAGGTCTCCTAGGGTTTCCAAAACCCTAATGGATATGGGTCGACCTGTTTATCCTAATCCAACTAGTAATTAATTAAATAGCCCAAATCCAATAATAAGTTTAAATAAATATTTGGTCCAAATCTAATTTAGCCCAAATATAATATTTAAATATTAATATTTGGCTCAAATCTAATTTAGCCCAAATATAATATTTAATTTAATAATTAACCCAAATCTAATTTAGCCCAAATATATTTTATTTCCTATTTGCCACTCCAACATATAGAAAATTATTAAATTAAAAACTCCTTTCTAATTTAATCAATTGTCATTTTAGGAAACTCTTTCTTTTATGACGACCCCTCATCATATCGACATCATTACGTCTATTTGTTCTTTTTTTCTTGAGATCCTAAGATGGTACAACTTATTGCTGAAGTGTCCCATTTAACCATACGTCCGCTCTCCTGGTTTAAGCCAAGGATCATACCTATTGCGTATGACTCATTAGGCTTTTGAATATGTTGATAATGTGTCGGTATGAACACATAAGACAAGATTGGCCTCTAGCAAGGAATCATGCCTACCTAATTATTTAGAAGGATTCATAATCCACGAACAACCTTTCATGAGCATGGTTATTGTGTAATTCAATTCTGTCATCAATGTATCTTATGTGATCTCAAGTCTAGTGATGTGTTGATTGATTATGATCACATGAGTTTTCTTCGGTTATCCGGATATCTTCACTTAATAGAAAGTGAATCAATAACTCCTTATTGATCTCTTTCACCATAGCTATGGATTTAAAGTGAATATCCATTGAAGGTGCCTTAAATACATCATCCTCTATCAAGGGATAGATGAGTCCCATCTTGGTTATGCACCCATCTCCATAAACCTCACGATATGCCTAACGATCACCTATGTGCAGCCTTTGTCCAGGTCCATCGAAACGATGTCAAATTATACCGATCTTCTTATGAGATGACCGTGACAACCTCAGGTCCAAGGATTAGTTACACTCATTTCATATGATAATTCCATCAACATATAACCAAAATGGATTCTCATGGCGAGTCATGTCCAGTGACACGTTCTCCAACATTGGTCACATATGTACTTGTCTAGGCATCCCCATGCCTATGGGTGCGAGACCCCTATTGCTATCACATAGTAAAAACATAGCACATACAAATCTTACCGCAATTGTCATGTCCATTCTTGACATTGGTACGACTTGGGACATTTAATGATGTCTAGAAACCGTGATGCATCATCTCACATCTTTATAGATTAATCACAATATATATCATATGGACTTTTATCTAATTTCATTTAGTCATTATGATGATAACAAGAAACTAATAGAATGACTACTTGTGAATTTGAATAACTCCTTATTTAATAATAAATATGATTGCAATTGTCAATTTAGAACATGCCCAATCTAATTAAGTCTAGAGCACCTATACTAACAGCACAATCACAACCACCACTAATTGCATAGGATGTTCACCTCACGCAGGAGGTCATGGATCCTATTAGTGATCACTTACCTCCATACACTATTGCACAGAGACCACACAGTGCATTTCCTACCCTATAACCGGGTGGTTCTTAGCAAAGGCAAATCTCAAGAACTAACATATAAGACATCTATATTGCCTCCGATCTAAAGATCAGTAACACAATTGAAACCAATGACAGATCATAGATCTTCTCAACCATGTGATCTATCACTTGAGTCACATTTAGTAGATGTTCCACTAACATCTACCCATATGTCTACTATATTCATCTCATGAATTATGGCATGCGACTCACCATCCTTTATTATTAGTATCTTTTACTAATCAAAGGTAGTAACCCATGTGTTAGTTCGTAATCGATTAATTATAGTCCATTTCTAAGAAATCTAAGGACTGAGAATACCTTTAAGAAATCCTTAATCCGAAAGTCTTTATCATATATTCTTAACACTTAAAAATAAGACTATCATTAGGAAATCTAAGAGCTCATTCATATAATTGATTGGAAATGTATGAATTAAGATATAACCTTAAAATATAAAAATATATTTTATTATATTCGCAAGATATATATCATTAGTCCAATAATATAATAGCTAGATGCCATCTAAATCTAGCATTATGGCATTAACATTAACACAAACAACCACTTATTTCCTTAAAACTTCAATCAGTTTGTGCTCATCTTATCAAAGATTGCCTATTCAGCTGCAAAATTAGCGAGATCTTGAGTTTTTAAAGTTGATAGTGCTTTATAATGGATGCCAAATTCACCCATCGTAATAGTGCATGTAAGGATGTGTCCAAATCTCAATTAAATCTCAAGTCTCAACCATTTTGCAAGCAAGTTCTCCCTATCCTGAATCCATCTTAACCTTTTGACTCACCTCTCCTTTCCCCAAATCTATGTTGCTTTGAGATTTGAGTGAGTATGCATGCAAAATCAATTGGATCAGTCACCTGGTCTCTTAATCATGGATTGCATGTCTTCATCAATGGGTAAACCACTTGATCTTCATATGTTCTTTTGTCTGCACTACCTGTTAGGTGCATGCAATATGATTTGTACAGTATTCTTATTGCTCTATTGTTGGCATAGTCCGTGTTATTCATTTACTTAAGTAGGTTGGGGTTAAGCTTTACTTCGTATGTTTTCCTTCTCTTTTGTTCACTTCATATGATACTAATTGTATTCATGCATTTAGAGGACAATGCGGAAAACAAAGCCATTTGATATCCTTTTGAGACTCAACTTTGGTGAAGGTTGCAATCTATGTACAAAATGTTGAAGTCAAAAAAGGGGGGCAGCCCTTTTTGACATTTGTGGAAGAAGAAAATAAAAGGAAAAAAAGACAAAGAAGAATTGGATGCACTGAAGTAGAAATTGACATAGTGGAAGAGGAAGCTGGCATACACAGTCACAATTAATTTGCAGCAGCCATAATTCAAATAGTGGCTGTAAATTTGACTTTTGGGCAAAAGAAAATTCTACAGCAGAGGATTGCAGCGCCAAACACATTTTTAATACGTAAGTGAGGCTTGTAAATTAGTCTCCCCAGCTCATTTGTTAAGCTTCCCAAATATCCAAGAATCCCGAGTATTCAATTATGAGAGAGAAAAATAGAGAGTTAGAAATATTCTTAGTGTTTCTCCTATTTTTCAAAAGAGATTATTGTTGTTATTTCCTTGTGATTTAGAGGGAATGTTGTGACTCATATTATTTTTCTGTTGTGAATTCTTCTATCTTTGCCCATGGTTTTTACTCTGATTTTTTTGGGTGTTTTCCACGTAAAATCTATCGGTCCCATTTTCTTCATCCTTATTATTTTTCTCAAATTATTGGCTACAACCCTACTCTAATCCAGTGTTATTTTTATAACAAGTGGTATCAGAGCCTACATTAGGGTGTTTATATATCTACTTATCATATGCTCTGTGGTTGCCATTATAAAAGTGGATCCTCCACATCAGAAAATAAGTTAGATTATTAATCACTCTATTGGAAAGTATTGGGTACTATTCACATATATGGGGGTACTATTCATACATACGGTTGCTGTTCATATGAAATAGTGGGAGCTAATTTTGTGCACAAAGAAGTTCGTGATAGAAGCAATGGAGGCAAAATTTGAGATTGAAAAGTTCAACTGGAGAAATTTCTCACTTTGGAAGACGAAGGCTATCTTGAGAAAAGATAATTGCTTGGTGGCTATCAATGATAGGCCGGTGGACTTCACAGATAACGACAAGTGGAATGAGATGAATGGGAGTGTAGTTGCAAATCTTCATCTGGCACTAGCAAATGAAATATTGTCTAGCATAAAAGAGAAGAAAACGACAAATGATATTTAGGATCATCTTACAAAATTGTATAAGGCCAAAACACTTGCAACAAAATTTTCCTTAAGTGAAAAATGTATACAAAATTTTCCTTAAGTGAAAAATGTATACTCTATGGATTTCAGAATCTACTTCGATGACATAGCACATCAACACTTTGAATACTCTATTTTCTCAACTCACTTCTTTAGGTTATAAAATAGAGATAAATGAACGTGCTAAATGTTTACTTCAAAGTCTACCAGATTCATATATATGATCAAATCATCATCAATCTGGCAATTTCTTCCACAATGAAAATCCTAGTCTTTGATGATATTGCAACTGCTATTTTGGAGGAAGAAAATTGGCTAAAAAACAAAGACATATTGGCTAGTTCGCAACAAGCGAAGGCACTAATGGTGGTGAGAGGGAGATCAATGGAACATGACTCAAGTGGGAGTCAAAATCATGGTAGGTCAAAGTTAAGAAGTAAGAAAAACCTGAAGTGCTACCACTGTGGCAAGAAGGGTCACCTAAAGAAGGATTGTTGGAATGTAAACAAGAAAAATTCCAGTCCTCAAGGGAATGTAGCAAGTACCTCAGGTGAAGGTGATACACTATGTTGTGAAGAAACGATAACTTATAAAGGCAGAACAAGATTTGTTGATGTATGGTTGATTGACTTTGGAGCCATATTTCACATGACCTATCGAATAAAATGGTTTCATCATTATGAACCTGTCTTTGAACGATCAATGTACAACTGTGATGATCATGCCTTTAAGATTGTCAGTATTGGAACCATCAAGTTGAGGTTCTATGATGGTATAATGCACACCGTTCGAGAAGTGCGGCATGTGGAAGGCATGAGGAAGAACTTGTTGTCATTAGGACAACTGGATGAACTTGACTGCAAAATTGTGGTTGAGAAATGGAATATGAAAGTGATTCGAGGAGCACTTGTACTAATGAAGGGAGAAAAGGTGAGTGCAAGGTTATACATGTTGAAGGAAGAAACTTTGCTGGAAGGAGAAGCATCAATTGCTTCAAGTAATCCAAGTGAAAGATTTGCAATAGTGTGGCATCAGAAACTTGAACATATGTTTGAATAAGGAATGAAAATCCCTGCGGAGCATAATCTACTTCTGGGTCTCACAGATGTATCCTTATCCTTTTGTGAGCATTGTGTTACGAGTAAGCAACACAGGTTGAAGTTCAACAAATTGAATTCTAGAAGCAAAGAAATTCTAGAATTTTAGAAGCAAAGAAATTTTAGAATTGGTTTACTCTAATTTATGACAAGCACCAGTTCTATCCTTGGGATGAGCAAAGTATTTTGTGTCCTTCATAGATGATTATTCAAAGAGATGTTGGGTGTATCCTATCAAGAGGAAGGCAAATGTGTTTTCAGTCTTCAAAGTATACAAAGCGCAAGTGGAACTTGAATCTAGAAAGAAGATCAAGCGTTTGAGGTGAGATAATGGAGGAGAATATACCATCAATGAGTTTACTGAATTCTATAATTAAGAAGGTAGTCAAAAGACAGTTCATTACGGCATACACTCCTTAACAAAATGGAGTGGTAGAGCAGATGAACAAAACCTTGTTAGAAAGAACAAGAGCAATGTTGGGAGCTGTAGGCTTAGAAAAGTTTTTCTTGGCAAAAGTAGTTAATACCATCTGTAACGTGATAAATAGAATCCCATCAATTGCAATTGAGTTGAAGACACCGATGGAGATGTGAACTAGGAAGAAAGTTGATTATTCAAAACTCCATATATTTGGAAGTCTAGTGTACATGTACAATTCCCAAGAAACTACAAAACTGGATCCAAAATCTAGGAAATGCTTATTCTTGGGGTATGTTGACGAAGTGAAGGTGTAATACCCCGAGAGCCTAGAGAGATTAGTATATATCAAGGATAGTGTAAGAAAGGAAACAACACCAGCTGGATACCTTTTGGGCTGAATGTTGACAAAGAATTCCCAAGTTAAGCGTGCTGATCCCTGGGGTAATCCAAGGATGAGTGACCCCCCTGGGAAGTTCGCGTAGGCCCATCAGGATAAGTTGTTCCAGACCTTCCTATTGCTCGAACGGGATGTTACAGGTGATATCAGAGCTGACCTGGGCCGTGCATTGGGACCGTGTACTAGCCAAAGGCTGGGAGTACTGGACTGGGGACCGTGTACTAGCCCAAGGCTGGGGGTACTGGACCGGGGACACTGGACGGGGGAGAGCTGGGACCAGTTGTAAGGTCACATGACGAGGACGTCATGTGCTTAAGGGGGGAGAATGTAATACCCCGAGAGCCCAGAGAGATTAGTATATATCGAGGATAGTGTAAGAAAGGAAACAACACCAGCTAGATACCTTTTGGGCTGAATGTTGGCAAAGAACTCCCAAGTTAAGTGTGCTTGACCTGGGGTAATCCAGGGATGGGTGACCCCCCTGGGAAGTTCGTGTAAGCCCATCAGGATAAGTTGTTCCGAACATTCCTATCGCTCGAACAGGATGTTACAGAAGGGGTATCGCCTGTGGGATCCTATTGCCTACAAGATTATATTCAGCAGGGATGCTATCTTTGTAGAAGATAAAACAATAGAGAAAAGAAGGTGATGATAGCATGGTGAAAGAAAATCCAAAGACTATAGTGATACATGTAGAAAAGGAATCTGAACAAATGGATTCTTCTGAAGCAACACCGAAGCATGAAGAACAAGAACCAGTTGTGTTCGAGGCACCATAAATTTTTCGGTCAGGTTGCTTGACAAGATGACCAGGTTGGCACTCAGATTATGTTATGGAAAGCAATGTTGCATACTATTTTCTAATAGAGGATGGGAGCCATAGACTCTTTAAGAAATAATGAACAGTTTAGATGCATCTCAATGGATGGCAGCAATGCAAAAAGAAATTGAAGCTATTCATAAGAACAAAACTTGGGAACTTGTCTCATTACCACAAGGAACAAATCCTATTGGTAACAAATGGGTGTATAAAATCAAGCATAATAGTGATGATCATGTGGAGTAGTATCGTTCAAGACTGGTAGTAAAAGGATATGTTCAAAAAGAAGAAATTGATTTTAATGAGATATTTTCTCCTTTTGTTCGAATTACTAAAATTTGAATAGTCCTGGCAATGTGTGCTACATTTGACCTACATCTAGAGTAGCTAGATGTGAAAAGGTCTTTCCTTCATGGAGATCTTGAAGAAGAAATATATATGCTCCAACTAGAAGGTTTTAAAGAAAAAGGAAAACAGAACTTGGTTTACAGGTTGAACACATCTTTATACAGTTTCAAGCAGGCGTTAAGATGTTGGTGTAAGAGATTTGATTCCTTCATTATGAGCCTTGGACACAACAAACTTAATACAAACCCTTGTGCATATTTCAAGAGGTTTGGTGAAAGTGATAACATTATTTTGCTATTATATGTAGACGACATATTGGTAGCAAGTCCCAATAAAGATTGTATTAAAGAATTAAAGGCACAGTTGGCTAGTGAGTTTGAAATGAAGGACTTGGGATTGACAAACAAGATTCTAGGGATGCAAATTCACCTCGACAGAAATAATAGGAAGATATGGCTTTCTCAAAAAAAATTATTTAAAGAAGGTCTTGTAGCGCTTCAACATGAAAGACTGTAAGCCAATTTCTACCCCACTTCCTATAAAATTCAAGTTATCCTCCAATATGAGTCCTAGTAGTGAGGTAGAAATGATAAAGATGTCTCGAGTACTGTATGCATCAGCAGTGGGAAGTTTAATATTCGCTATGATTTGTACAAGACCAAACATTGCACATGTAGTGGGAGTGGTTAGTTAGTATATGGAGAATCCTGGTAAAAAGCATTGGAATGTTGTGAAAAGGGTCATAAGATACATTAAGGGGACAACAGATGTTGCATTGTGTTATGGGGGATCAAACTTTATTGTCAGAGGATATGTTGACTCAGATTATGCAGGTGATCCTAACAAAAGCAAATCCACCACAAGATATGTATTTGCTCTTGCTGGAGAAGCTGTAAGAAGGGTTTCAAAACTACAGTTAGTTGTGGCCATATCAACAACAGGAGCAGAATATGTAGTAGGTACACAAGCTAGTAAAGAAGTAGTATGGTTAAGGATGGTATTGGAGGAACTCGGGCATGAATAAGAGAAAATTTCTTTGTTCTATGATAGTTAGAGTGCCTTACATCTTGCAAGGAATCCAACCTTTCATTCAAAGACAAAACACATTCGAGTTCAGTACCACTTCGTTCATGCAAAATAGGAGGAAGGAACCGTGGATATACAGAAAATTCATACTAAAGATAACTTAACAAATTTCATGACAAAAGCAATTAATACTAACAAGTTTGTTTGGTGTCCATCCTTTAGTGGCCTAGCAAATACATCAGCAACAGGGGATGACAAAGAAGAAAGAATGGTGTGAAGATTAATTGATCCACAATCAATCTTCAAGTGGGAGATTGTTGAAGTCAAAAAAAGGGGTAACCCTTTTTTACATTTGTGGAAGAAGAAAACAAAAGGAAATAAAGACAAGGAAGAATTAGATGCATTAAAGCAGAAATTGACACAGTGGAAGAGAAAACTGGTAGCCATAGTCGTAATTAATTTGCTATAGTTGCAATTCAAATAATGGCCGCAAATTTGATTTTTGGGCAAAAGAAAATTCTACAACAGAGGATTGCAGCGCCAAATGCATTTTTAATTTGTAAGGGAGGCCTATAAATTAGCCTCCCCAACTCATTTGTTGAGTATCCTAAATATCCAAGTATTCCATTCTAAGAGAGAAAAATAGAGAGTTAGAAATATTTATAGTGCATCTCATATTTTTCAAAAGAGATTGTTGTTGTTATTTTCTTGTGATGTAGAAGAAATGTTGTAACTCTTATTATTTTTTCTTTAGTGAATTCTTTTATCTTTGCTTGTGGTTTTTACCCTAATTTATTTAGGGGTTTTCCACGTAAAATCTATGGGACTCTTTTTTTCATTCTTATTATTTTTCTCAAATTATTGATTGCGACCATGCTCTAATCCAGTGTTATTTTTACAACACACAAATCAAGTTCACAGTTGATTTTTGGGTGAAACGATTTTTCATATCCTTTCATTTTTTTTTTTTTTTGCATCATAGAAATGGGGATCACTTAGGTATTTTCCTTGTTTGTTTTTTTGTCTTGGCCATCATTTCAAAAAAATGATTCAACCTATGTGGGCCTTCGTGTTTTAGGTAAATTTTCATAATAAACTCATAAACATAAATTACATACTTATTACATAAATTACATAAATATTTTGAAGGGCATAAGAATTGAACTAAGATTGCCTATATCTAGATGTATGTGTGAGACTGCTACATTAAGGTGATGTTTTATTCAATAGGTCTAAGGTTATAGGCACCTTTCAGAGAATTAACTTAATTTATTGGTTTCCTTTAAAAAAAAAAAAGATCTACATGATCTGAAAGCTCCACATTATAAGTGCAATGTAAATAGCTTTATAAACAAACGAGAGCTTATGTAAAATAACAGCAATTTAGGTGTGAACTAAGAAATATACTAGTATGTAAAAGATGCCATTTCTAGAGGCTCTTTCTTAATATGAGAATCAGATCAAATTTGAATTAGGTCCTTCTCAGTTTAACTCTTGATTGCATTCCATTTCTTTCTTGTATAGGCTATATATCTTTTTCTTGCTTAGTCTTATCACTATTTATACTTTGTGTCTCCTTTAGATATATCAAAAATCCTAATTTCACTTTCTTGGCAGGGATTTGTTTACTCATTCACCTTTTTTGCCATTTTGCAACTAGCACTAAATATAGAGCAACTTCAATTTTATCATTGGAGTAACTCCGTTCTATAAGCTTAGATTTTAATTCCTTGTTGTTTGTTGTTGAAATTAACTCTTAATCGTAGTCTTTAGTTGTGTTATGGCCCTTGACCTACTAATGCAAAGTACTTGTAGGATAAAATGCAATTATTGTATGTTCTAATTTGTATTAATGTATAACTATACTATCATGTTTTCCATTCCAGTTGTACTCTTTATCTTAGTTCCATTTACAGTGGAATCGAGACTATAATCAAGAAGGTGGTCATGTAATTATTTAACTCTCATTATGATTTTATATTTCATTTTTAGATGATGTGTTATATGGAACAAAATGAGAAATAGGAACATGGAATGTAGAAATATATGAAAGTTGCCAATAATGCATGCACTATAATTTTATGGTCAGAAGGGAAATAGATTTGTCCTTGAAATGGATCTTATGAAATGATAGGCTTCTTTCTTTATGCTTTTTTGCTAAACCATAGGCTTAGTTCTAGGTTAAGTAAATGTTGGGCCCCTTTTTTTCTCTATCTCTACTCCTTCCCCACTTATTTTAAAGAGGACTTTTGTTTATTTTTGTACCTAAAATATTTGGTTGTTGGTCAACGTCTTGATTGACTTGGATCTCGGTCAATCTGTATTTAACTACTATGGATATTTGCAGAGAGATAGTGTCAGGGCCCACTCCCAGATTACTCGCTAGGATAGGAAATTCGAGAGAAGGTCCATACAAGATGGATACATATACAAATATCACTCAAAATTAGCCCAAAAAAAGTTCTTTTCATTACCATATTTGCTCACTATCAATAGGAGAAAAAATAAACATTATACATCATTCTTTACATCATAAACTCGGGTTTACACCCCATACATTTTAAAAATAAAAGGGCATTAAGGTTTAAAATAAAAAATAAAACCCTCAAATCATGCCCTAAAACTACACTCATGGATCTTTGAGGCTAGGACATCTCTGTACACATCTAACCAAAACTCGCCCCAAACAATTATCTTCCTCTTACTTGGAATGACAAAAGGAAGGGTGAGCCACAAGGCTCAGCAAGCATATAGCAAAAGGAAATTATGACAAGATCGATCTATGAAAGCATGAATAATATAGAGCCAAGGGAGACTCACTACCCGACCACTAAATCTCAACTGAATTCATGCTTTCCACACTTGACAACAACCTCTTCAGAGGCAACCACTTCTTTATAATTTAACAAAACCCATTTTAAAATTTCATAAGGTATACATGCACATGCACAACAATTGGCATACAAGGTTCCTTTAACCATATGCATCATAACATGCATTTCACATGAGTACCAGACTCATTTTTCCCATGCCATGAACATCATACATGCCATGCGTTATTCCCATCATCATGCACATGAAACCATAACAGAGAAACCCACGTGGCCCCCAAGGCTGCCACTACCATGCATGTATGCATATATCATGAAAGATACTCATCATTCAACTGAATGCCATGCCTTTATAGAATTGTTTCATACTCATGTCACAATTTACAAGGGATGCAATACACATGCATCACAATAGCTCAATAATTCACCACATTCATGCAGATGCATACATATATACGCACATATATCAAACTTCCAATAGCCAATCCTGGCTCAAGCATGCCTGCCGGGTTTATGGCCACCTCACCCGCGTCAGGCTCTCATAAGGTACAATTTCCTCACATGCAGACTTAGCTGCCGCACCAAAATAATAATAGTGAGGCAATTTATAACATCAAGCATGCATATGCAAATTCAAGTACATGCCATATCACGAGTGACCACCATAAATGTTAGTGTAGGTGCTCTAGACCCAATCAGATTGGGCATGTTGTACACTGACAATTGTAATCATATTTATTATTGAATAAGGAGTTATTCAATTTCACAAGAAGTCATTCTATTAGTTTCTTGTTATTTTTGTAATAACTGAATGAAACTAGATAGAAGTCCATATGATGTATACTGTGATTAATCTATAAAGATGTGAGATGATGCATCACAGTTTCTAGACATCATTAAACGTCCCAAGTCGTAGCAATGTCAAGAATGGACATTGACAATTGCGGTAAGACTTGTATATGCTATGTTTTTGCTATGTGATAGCAATGGGGGTCTCACACCCATAGGCATGGTGATGCCTAGACAAGTACATAGGTGACCAATATTGGAGAACGTGTCACTGGACATGACTCACCATGAGAATCCATTTTGGTTATGTGTTGATGGAATTCTCATACGAGATGGGTGTAACTAATCCTTGGACCTGAGGTTGTCACGGTCATCTCATAAGAAGACCGGTATACTTTGACATCGTTTCAATGGGCCTAGACAAAGGCTGCATATGGGCGATCGTTGGGCATATCGTGAGGCTTATGGAGATGGGTGCGTAACTAGATGGGACTCGTCTATCCCTTGATAGAGGATGATGTATCTAAGGCGCCTTCGGTGGATATTCACTTTAAATCCATGGCCATGGTGAAAGAAATCAATAAGGAGTTATTGATTCACTTTCTATTAAGTGAAGATATCTAGATAACCGAATAAAGACTTATGTGATCATAATCAAGCAACACATTGCCAACTTGAGATCACATAGGATACATTGACGAGAGGATCGAATTGCACGGTAACCATGCTTGGGAAAGGTTATTTGCGGATTATGAATCCTTCTGAATAATTGGGTAGGCATAATGCCTTGCTAGAGGCTAATCTTGTCTCATGTGTTTGTACCGACACATTGCCAACATATTCGAAAGCCTAATGAGTCATACGCAATAGGCACGATCCCTGGCTTAAACCAAGAGAGTGGACGTATGGTTAGGTGGGACACTTCAGCAAGAAGTTGTGTCATCGTAGGTTCTCACAGAAAAAGAACAAATAGACGTAATGACGTCGATATGACAAGGAGTCGTCATAATGGAAAGAGTTTCCTAAAATGGCAATTAATTAAATTAGGAAGGAGTTTTTAATTTAATAATTTTCTATTTGTTGGAGTGGCAAATAGGAAATAAAATATTTTTGGGCTTAAGTTAATATTTGGACTAAATTGGATTTGGGTCAAACATTAAATTAAATATTATATTTGGACTAAATTAGATTTGGGCCAAATATTAAATATTATATTTGGACCAAATTAGATTTGGGCCAAATATTAAATAAAATATATTTGGGCTTGAATTAGATTTGGACTAAAATAATATTTTATTTAAACTTATAAAAAGGATTGGGCCATTTAATTATATTCTTAGTTGGACTAGAATAAACCCATTTAATTAAGTTCTTAATTGGACTAAATTAAATGGGCCAGCCCATATCTATTAGGGTTTAAGAAACCCTAAAATTCCATATAAATACCCCTTTATAGGTTGCCCAAATTAGGTGAAAAGAAAAGGAGATTTTTGGTGTCGTTTTTCAAGAGTTGAAAAAACGCATTGCCATTCACTCTTCCCCGTTTCTTTTGGCATCAATCCGAAACGAGAGCGTTCTTTTTTCGTCCATACACAAGCCGCGTAAAGGAGAAGGAGCTAACACTCCTATTCCGCTCTCCTTGCCAACGGACGCATGCCGCGTATCACGAGTTAGAGGCCGGACGCTTGGACGGCTCGAATCTGCGAACGACTCGATTATCTAAAGGTTAGATTTATTTATTTGTTTGTGAATGATTTGATTTCGACGTTGATCCAATCGCCGGGATCGGGGTAAGATTCAAAATTTTTAAACTACGCTGCTTGCCCCGTAGCGATCTTGCTTTACTTTCACATAGCACATGCAAGCAATTTACACATAATGTATACCCATGGCTATATGCATAATACATGCATGCATTTCTTTAAACTATCAGTGCCCAATGATAATTACCATGCCATGCTTAATGCACTTCATGAAAAGCCATGATCCCACCATCATGCATCAAATCCAAAATCGCAAAACATATCATGATTAATATCTTTAGAGATTCATCGAGGCATTTCCTTCATCGAATATTCTTCTATATGATAAAAGATCATTTAGGGCTTTACTAGGTTGCTTATAATTTAATTCATATAATGCTAACAATGCATTACCTATGAGACTCCATGGACATACCAACCCATAACACTTCTTAACAACTTTTCAATGATTATTAATATACTTCCTTGCACAAGTCAATTATATTTTTAATTTATGAATCCCATGTATTTATATATATATATATATCTTCAAACATATCTTATCATTTTAGAAGATTGAGGGATCTCAAATGAAGTATTTAAAAACAATTTAATCTATCAATCATACTTGATTTGGATTAGGAAAAGTATTAATCAACTCAAATCTTAACCAAAATATATGATATTATATATCTAATCGAATCCCTCGAAGTCTAGTTTATGACAGTTCAAACAGATCACAATTTTGAGTCCCACATCAAAAGTTATGGTTGAAATAGCGAAGCACGCGCAGTGTAGTCAAGTTGCGGCTGAGTCGACTCAGCGAAAATCCGAGTCGACTCGCCCAAAACCGAGTCGAATTGACCTCCTGGACGAGTTGACTTGGCTGAGAACAAACAGAAATGGCCAAAAACCCACCGAAAACCCACAAAATGGCCACCAAACATTCAAAAACTCTTATTCTAGCTTCTTAATCCACAATGTCATTCTATAAAAAAAAAATATGGGGTAAACAAGCCCTAATGAAACCATCAACGGGACACCACTATGACTCAAAAAGAGACCCACAACTTGGGAAAAATATAAAAATATGGAGGACTTAGCAACCATTGACAAATGTGGTTCTCACCACCACAAGAAGAAACAAACTATGATTATATATGCATCACTTTGCGATCGAAAGAGGTTTCTTTATAAGAGAACAAGGAAAACATGAAACTTGCACAATATAAAAATAAAAGTGTAAGGAGAACTTTCCTCATTAAAGAAAATCGAAGAGAAGAAAGCCTTCCAATGAAGTCAACAACCCCATTTCTTGAAGCTCCAAACAAGAAGAAGAAAATTGAAGAAAAAGAAGAAGAAGAAAATAGAAGGAGGGAGGGCCACGAGAAATGGAGAGAGATTGGGAGGAACATGAGGGCATGGGGAGAAAGATGGGGAGAAGTGGGCTACCAACCACTCTCCCATTGGAATTTACCAAAATACCATTACACACACACACACACCACATAAAATATCTCATACCCAGATTTTCCATTTTGCTTAAATTTTCATTTCTTTTCTCTTTTCTTTATTCAACCCAATTATGCAATCCTCTTTTTGCCCTCCACTTTTCCCATTCATACACATAAGTCACAAGCCTCTTTTGGGCATTTCACATTTTCATTTACTTTAAAACACAATCTTACAATCGGGCTCAAGCCCAACACATCAACCCACTTATTTTAATTATCCTATTTCATTAATACATATCATTCATACACATGGGCCCAAAGTCTATTTCACTAACCCAACTCAAAGTGGCCCATTCAAAATCATTCTCATTTAATTAAAACACAACCCAATTCATTAATTTAAATACATACATTTATTTATATACATTTGCCACATAAAATATCACTCATATTTAATTTGATAGGGAAAAATTTTCAATTCTCATAAATAAAATATTAATAATTCCTAGACTCATTAACGGGTCGTTACAGATAGGCATGGCGTTGTGCATCAACACTAATGATGGCTTGAAGAAGTCTGAAGGAGTTTTTTCTAACAAATCCGAGCCATGCACAAAGTGTTTAGTGTAGCTGGCTCCATTTGGGGCTAAGGGGGTGGGATGGGGAACAATCGCTTTCTTACACCAGTTTGCACTAGTTCTTGGTTGATATAAAACTCATTCTTATTAGGATCATGCTACATGTACCAACAGAATGATAGGCTTGATGATCGAATCGGACTTCATAGATCGGACTTCATGATTGATCATCAAGGCAATGGGGACGTGAGAAGCCCGGGCTTCATGAAGCTCGATCAGGCCTGGATGAAGCCCATCGGGCTTCATCTCTATCGGGCTTAGCCTGACTTGCTTCATGAAGCCCGTTTAGGCTTTATCTACGAATGAAGCCCGATCGAACTTCATCCAGAATAAAGCTCAGGGCTTTATCTAAAGGCGACAATGGTAAATTAGGTGATGTCATTTTTGTCATTTGGTGCTTTCAACCATCCTCTTGCAAACCTTGTTATTTGTACAAGTAGCATTTTCCTTCTTATTAAGGATGAAATCTCAAGAGTTTGGCATCAATCTAACTTTTGAGTGGAGCCACGAATAGGAAATTTGTATCCATACTTTATGCGGGTAAGAAAATATAAAATTTATATAAAACTTATATGTAGAAGAATGATTGAATTTGATTTAGATTATCACTCTTGTTGTATAGAATTGCTCTTTTTAAAATTGTTTAAAACTTAAAAATAAATATTTTAAAAGTGAATTTTATTTTCACTATACAATAGCACTATTTTTTTTTTTTATATAATCAAATCTCTTACAGTGTCTAGGAAAGACTTCTCAAATAGATGGGGAGTTTGAAATAATACTAGAGAAGTAGGGCACTTACAATAATTTTAAAAATATAAGAGGTCAGTAACACAATACAAGTATATATATATATATTAGAGAATAACACAATTAAAAAATTATTATTTTGCTTGTACGTATAGGTGTTATCAGGTACTATGTACATTGTCTCTCTAATAAGAGAATTTAGAGTTTCTCATATGAAAGGTTAAGATTTGATCTTCCTTTTAATTCCAAAAGCAATTCCTTCACATCTATCAGTCGAGAAGAAAAACTAGAAGAAGAAGAAGAAGGAGGTGTTATGAATTATTTTCTTTTTAAAAGGTGTTGTGAATTGCTTTTAAATCTTTTACCATAACTTATTATAGAAAAGATTCATTTTTTACACATTCCTTCATATATAATGCCATCAAATCTTCTTATTTCAAATCCACTAATATAGTTAATTATCATTTATCTATTACAAATAACAACCCTTTTCGACAACCTCTACTTGTGAAGGTTTTTTTTTTTTTTTTATATATCCCTTATCCAGTAATAAGTTGTGAATGGTGTTGAGTCGTTCTTCGACAACCCTTATCGCCTATTCAATAATTGTACTATACTAATAGTTAATATAAATTTGTTCTTGAAATAGAACTTATGAAATGATAGGCTTTATTTCTTTTTTTTTTTTTTGTTTGCAAAACTATTAAGCCTTATCCTCTTTCCTTCTCTATTCCGTACACACTGGATTTTCGAGGGCTTTGAACTTGTGTAACAGGCTTTGATTTCCCCCCATTTTCAAGGGGACTTTTGTTTGTTTCCGTTCTTAAATCTTTGGTTCTTGGTTGACATCTTGATGCGTTGCTTGGATCTTGGTCAATCTATATTTAATTGTTATAGATACTAGGAGAGAGCTAGGCATAAAGCTGCATATCAATACCAGTGGTGGCTTGAAGAAGTTCAGAAAAGCCATTTTCAACTAGTATGGACAACAAATCCAAGCCCATGCACAAAGTGTTCGACACAGCTGGCTATCCATACGAGGGAAAATATTCACTTCTCTATACTATGTTCTCGGTGGATATAAAGCTAATTCTCATAAATAGTGAAATCTAAGAATTAGTTTGTATCTAACTTTTGGGTGGGGCCATGAATGGGAAATTTGTATTTGTAATGTTTAAAAGGGTGAGAAAAAAATTATGTATGTCATTAAAAAATTAAAAATTTATTTTAAAATTAAATATAAGTTGAAAGTTAGCTTTTTTTTTTGATATATTTTTCTAAATTAAATACAATTTTTTAGAAATGTTTTAGCATAAATATATGTGATTTGTCTTTTTTTGAGTTGGTTTTATAATGTTAGTTTATTTTATTTCAATTATTCATTTATAATAAATAAAATTTTTAATACATGTTTTGAGTTAATAATATACGTCTTTTAATAACTCATAAATAAACAATTCGAGCTCTTTTATAAAGTAAGTTATAATACGACTCTCCTTCAAATTTATAGTTACGTTAAGAAGTCAATAATTAACATAAATTTATAAAATAAAGTCACATTATGAGTTTAAAAAAAATATAATAAGAGTTATTTTGGTAATTTTTTAAAATTGGAATTTATAAAAGTTAATGATCTTGTTTTAAGAGTTCAGTTTTTCACAATATAATCACTTATTTTTCCTATTATTATCAATCTCTTGCAAAGTCTAATAAAGAGCTCTCGGATGGAGGCAAAATTTGATAGAATTTTTGAAAGGTAAGGTACTTACCGTAATTTGGAAAAAAAAGAGTCCTGGCCAGAATAGGCCAAAATTGACGGAGTTAGCGTAATTAAGTAAAACTTTTGCTATATATACAGACAGGTATCAGGTGTCTAGTTCAAGCAAATGGAGGATAGAGTTTTTTAGGGTTTCAAAATTTTCTCTCCCCTAAGAGCTTGAGGAACCTGCATCCGCGACGAAGAAGAAGGGTTTGTAAATTTCTTTCTTTCTCTGTTTTCGTTCTTGTTCTAAGAATTTCGGGGTCACAGCAATTTTTCACTCTCCCTGAGCCTCAAGAACCTGCTTCCATCGGCTGAAGAAGAAAGTGTTGTAAATTTATTTCTAATTTTTTTTCGGATTTCATTTAATTGTCGTTTCCTCTTGCTTTTCAGCAAATTTAGGGTTTCAGAATGCTTAAAAGATAAGATCGACCGCAATGCCTTTGAATTTGGGGTTTCAGTGAATTTGCGGTGTCTAGGCTAAAATATCATTCTTTCTAGGTTAAAACCAAACAAAGGAGGAGAGGAGAGTTTCGGGTTCGGGGTCACAGCAATTCCTTCATATCGTCTGAAGAAGAAGAAGGTGTTTCAAACTTCTTTCTTTTATTGTTTCCGTTCGTTTTTTTTGACTTGTTTTAATTGTATTCTCCTCTTGCTAGTTCTTCAGGAAGTGAAAAAGAGAAAGTTTAGGGTTTCAGAATGATCGAAAGTCTCAAATGGGTGCTTGCTGCCATGGATCCAGAGCCCGGCCAGAAGTACTTTGAGCGCCACGTGCAACATGTCCAAAACAGTTCAAGAAAGCCTGTGGAAATCAACCGAGAACTATTGGCGGGTATCTTGGTTATCCATATATTTGTTCTGAGTTTTGCACAGGTCTTCTTTCGCTGCTTGATTTTCCATTGTTTCTGCTCGGTTTATTGTGATAGGCTTAACTTCGATGTCAATTCCATATGAATCCTTCCTCTTGAAATTCCTTCTCTTGTTGAGTGGGCATTTACTGAAACAATTTTATTTCAATGCTTAATCACTTGAGTTGTTGGCCTCTTATCTTGCCCCTAAAATTTATTTTGGTGCAGATGGCTTTGCTGTCGACACAGCTGGCGGAAATGCTCACTCCTTATGCATTGGCGTTAAAGCCACAGGAGAGGTAAGAATAGATATATAAAATAAGGTTGTTTAGTTTTGTCACTGTTTCTCGGTACTGGTTATGTTAATGAAATTGGTGGATCTTACGGGAGATGCTCATTTTTTATTTTGTAGGATATTGTACAAGTAGTTAATTCAATTTCCCAGAGCCAGAAGTCCTAGCAAGAAATAGAGGAGTCCTTTTCTACTGGTATAGGCAGCAAATCCAAGCCATGCACAAAGCTTTTCAGCACTGCTGGTTGATTTGAGAAAACCACAACCCTCCTTCACTATGTTCCTGCTGGTTATAAAGTTCATTCTTATTGACAGTGAGATCTCATAGTTGGTGTCCGTCTTAACTCTTCTTTGGCCATGAATAGGAAATTTGTATCTATAGTTTATGCGGGTAGGAAAATATGAAATTTGTACCAAATTTGTTTGTATGCAACTTGTGTTTTAGTGTAAATATATGAGATTTGTCTTTTCAATTGATATATAATGTCCTACTGCAAGGGTAAAGAAGTAAGTGTTCAATGTAGATCTACTTTTCTCTTATTCTTTAAAAGAAAAAACACGAAAGATAAAAGACCACAATCACTCAAAGCAATAGAAATAAAAGCACAGGAATGTCTGTTTTCAAACCATCTTACAAGGCATCAAGACACCCATTTGTGCCAACAACCTCTCAAGTTGATTAGAATTCAATTGGACAGGGGAATTCCATTGCATGACACAAGTGTATTAGAATTCAGTTTCTGTTTGCACTGTGTTGCAAAAATGGTCAAAGTGACACTAATATCATTCATCATTTTGATCTACACATGGTGCATGGTCAGAATTATCTACCTGCAAATCTTATGTGAGCGGGCTCTCTCTCTTCCCCCCCCCTCCCCCTCCTACGTGTTAGCCCAAGAAGGATGGGTCTGTACAGAAGACACCTGGCAGGGACTGTCACCAGTTGCTTGAGAGTGCCATGGATTCTGCTGTGGATGCTGATGCTGTAGCTGCTATTGTTGGTTGGTGGTGGAAAGTTGGTTGCTGGGGGTGACGGAATGCTGCCAGTGTATGAGTTGGCCCAAGAACGTACATTCCGTTGGAACTTTGCTATAATAATGATTTGATGGACAACTTCAATAAACTTGTGCTGAAGTTGGTTGTTTTATCGGCTTTGATTTTAGTTTAATTCTGTTGGTTATTGAAATTAGTGCTTATTTATTAGCAGTCCCAAAAAAAATTACCAAACAAAACTTTAAAATGTCTTGAAAGACTTGTGTTGTGCCATCAAGATTGCTGTGATTTCCAAATGGGAATCTATGGGCCACTGAACTCTAGATTAGGGATCCAATGATTGAATTCCAGGATAAAAGATCAGTTTAATTTCAGTAAGAGTAAGTATTTCATAAATAAGCAGTGTAGTTAAGATATGGTTATAGAAATGCTCCGTAATTTTCAAACATAAGAATGTTTTTCGTATCTTTGGTTGTTTGTGATGTTAAGGTGAAAGATCATGCTTTTCAACTTTTGTAACACTGACTGATGGAGCAAATGAAACATGTGTTGATCACCTCAGCATACAACATACACATACAATGAAATTGCTTCTTGTCTGTATGTACTCTATTTCTGGCCTTGTAGTTGCGGTACATAATGCAGAAGGGAATATTCCTGTGACCATGATACTGTGACTGCTCACCAATGATATTAACGACTTCCGTTTTATCTGTCAAGTATTTAAGCCTGTGAAATTGTTTCTCAAGTTAACTGTTTACTTGCTTTGATTTTACTTTCATGCTATTTATTACTAAAATTAACACTCAATTATAGTCTTTAATTGTGGCATCCCTGTGGCCTACTAATTAAAGTACTTACAGGAGAAAATTGTAATTATTGCATGTTGTAATTTGCAATGATTTGTTGATAGGATAACAAGTTGCTTCAATTTTTGACATGAATTTTTTTTTTGTTGGCTCATAGCTGTCTATGGGCATTTTTTTAATTGATTGCGAGATAGAACAAGTTTTTACTTTTACAGACATGTAATTTTTCCTTTTGGAGTAATTCGCATTTAAGCCCATATTTCTTCTCTTTTTTAGATATGTGCAAAGCCCATAAACAATTCATCTTGACAAGGGAGAAAATGCAGAATGTTTAGCAAATTTATTGTAGCCTCGTCTCATGCACTTGTAAGAAAGCTTATCAATCATAGAGGAAATGGAAGTTGCTATTTTTCTCTAAATTGATTAGACTGTTTTTAGTTTATATCAGTCAATTTGGATACTAAGTCACATTGATTACTGTGGACTAGGCAGTTGCAACTTAACAGTTGGTGGCTTATGAAGATCTCAAATACAAACTTGAACATTTTGTGAGTTAATAACACTAACCTTTCTGTTGGTACTGGAATGTTTGCATTGCAGTTGTTTTTGTTATCTTACTTCCTTTTACCATGGAATCCAGAAGCAACGGATGTTTTATTGTGCATTAGTCAGAATGGGAAAACAATTATGGATGCCACGTGGTAGTTGATCTTTGGCGTTTTCTTAAAATTATTCATGCGCATGGAACCATTTACTCACATGTAAAAGTCTCTCTCCCCTATGCCATTTCACCATCTCTTTTAGATGTGTCTATTAGTCTACATTTTTGTACTCATAGATTCTTTTAACCCATTGCTTGCAGAAGAAGTTGATTTTGTGGGCTCAGTTGCTCCCAGCATTTCTATGAAGTCTGTCATGGACCAATCATGTTACGTTGGGTTGCCTACACTTCTTTATTGCTATGCGTGTGTGTCTACTTGTGCTTTCTGCTCTGTCTATTATTTGGTTTGGATACGTACAATCAGGTCACTGCCTCTTTTACTATCTGTGAATATTGATTTTACAAGTTTATTGGCTTTCTTACGTAATGATGGATCCCTTTGCATGAAATCCAAGTGAACCTTTGATGCATGCATGGGTGCATCGATCAGTGTTTCCTTTGTTGACTAATTTTTGTAGTCTTGCGTTTTTCTTGTTTCATGCAACTACAGAAAGTGTGTCATTCTGTTTTCAACTCCCAGGGTTGGCACCGACATTCCAGGTGATGTAGATCCCACTCAGGGTGAAAACTGATAACTCTTCTAGCTTGTTTGGTCGATCTGTATGTCTCTGTTTTGCTCAAAAAATGAATGTCTGTGTATGTGTGGTGATTTACTCTTCTTCCTGGATTTCTGGATGCATGGGAACTTGTATAATCTGTTATGGCACTTTTTGGGAGTTGAAACTCGTTGCTATATGCTTGACTGCAAATTTGTCTACATGCAAATCCTACCTGGCTAGTCTCTGTGTGCGTGCGTGTGTGTGTGTGTTGGATAAAGGTGATACCATTGAACCCAATGAAGCCTTACCCAATTTTCTTTCCACACTTTGCATGTTCTTGTTCATTTGCAAGGCTCATCAAGGTGTTTTAATTTTCTCTGGTAGCCAGTCCATATCTGGTACAGTTTGCCCCTATTTTCACATGTTCATGATTTCCAGTTGTTAAATTTATTTGATGCAAATGCTTGAAAAGATGCTGCTCTATTGTGTTGGCATACTTTCCGTTAATGTGATTTACGTTAACATATTCCATTGTACAATTATTGCTATTTTATTATTTTACCCTTTTTGTTCCCTTATGTTTTCAAATGATTTGTTTTACATGGAACAAAATGTTAAATAACATGGAATATACAATTATGTTAAAGTTGCCAATATTGCATGTGCTAGATTTTTTGTGGTTATCGAAATAAATTGTTCTTAATTGCATCTTGTAAAACAATGATAGGTTTCTTTCTTTCTTTCTTTCTTTTTTGCTAAACTATTTGCTTCTTTCCAGGTCAAACAAATAAGATTCATGCTACCTGCTCTCTCTCTCTCTCTCAAGCGGTCTTTGCAAAACCATATTAGGGTTTCTGCCTCCATATTTGGATCTGTTGTGGGCTTTTTTGCTTGTTTCTTTTCCTTTCACTCTCTTTAAATCTTTGGTTGCTGGTTGATGTCTTGATTTGTTGTTTGGATCTCCGTTAATCTGTCATTATCTACTGCGGACACTTGCTAGGGAACTAGGCACCCTAAGGGTGGCTTGAAGAAGTGCTCTTCTTCAAGCAACAAATGGGCTGCTTATCAACTGGTTTAGGAAGCAAATTGAAGCCAAGCATGGAGTTTTTCAATACTTCTGGTTGTCTATTATGGGGAACTGCCACTTCCTTCACTATGTTCCTGGTGCTGGACAACCGACGGCAAGATGTGAGGTCTGGTGGCTGACCATAAGTGTTCTGAGTGCCACATGCACAGTGGGCGGAGCAGTTCAAGAAAGCCTGTGGAAATCGTTGTATCCTCCATTGATGGTGGATGCACTGGTAGTGGAGGTATTGGTTTTGACAGTGATGGCAACGGCTGACATCTTCCCATTTCAGTCTGCCTGGACCGGCCCCCTTCCTTTGATCTTTTCCACCTCAACCGGTGGTATAGTTTTTTTTTTTCTCCCATGTTGGGTGTTTTTCTCTGTTCAAGTGTTTCTCAAACCTGATCAGTGGCCATGGGAAGGCAAGAGAAAATTATGAATTTGATTGAATGATCCATTTCAGCCCATCAAAGGCCATAATTTACTTTGCCATTGTCCATGCTGGATGCTATGGTTTCCCAGATTAGGGTTTGTGAAAGCTTAGAAGATACACCTCCTTCTGTACTTCTTTGTTATTCAAATTTAATTTGGCAAATCTAAACTTCTGATGTCAACAGGGATGCTGGAGACTCCTCTGTTCTCTTGGCTCTCATTCAGCCTGGAAGGAATCAACAGCTTCTCCATACTTTCTGGTAAATTGAGGGGGTGAGTCCAACACAGCGTAACCTGCAGTTCTCATTTCTTGGATTTTCTGGGTAAATTAACAAATTCTGCATGGTACACGGTAATTTCTTAGCAACTCCCTTGACCTACTAACTGGAAGTACTTATAGGAGATTTTGCAGTTAGCGTGTATGTTGTAATTTGTGAATAGGACAAAAAGTTGCTCAATGTTGCTTCTTCTTGTATTTTTTTTGTTGAAAATAAAACAATAAAAAGAAATACAACTAAGATGAAAAATTACAGAGCATTACCACCATAACCACTGCATTTGGATCTATACCCACTTTGACGTATATATCACCATTACCTGTTTACTTGAGATGAAGATGATGCTGTGCCAACAGCAAAAATAGCATTCTCCAAGTTTGTTCTTAGTGCCAACTATCAACATCAACTGCTCTCCTTTGCTGCTAGCCTGCTACTATTTTCTCCCCCACCCAACAGAATTTTACATGAGGTGTCTCTTTGCTACCACCACTTTCTTTGGCTGTCCCTCCTCCAGCCTCATCACTTGGTTTCCTCCGACACGACTTCAGCTGCATCGCCAGCTATTGAAATGGCTGCTGTGCTGTAGCCGTTGCTCAACTGCAGAATCTCTCACTTGTGGTGTTTCCACTGAGGTAAGGTCTCCTCTATATACCTTGTTCTCTTCTCCAGGTTGCTTCTTGTTGACAATTTTCTCTTTCTTTAGCTTATAGCTTTTTATGGGCATTTTTTAATTGATAATGACAGAAGAAGTTTGTACTTTTATGGTCTTGTACTTTTCCCTTTTGGAATAATTTTCCTTTAAGCCAATATTTTCTTTCTTTTTTTTTTTTTCCTGATAAATGCAAAGCCCAAAAAAAGTTCATCTTGCCAAGGCATAAAATGCGATACTTGTTTAGCCCATTTAATGTAGCCTCATGCACTTGTAAGGAAGCTTGTGTCTAGCATATGGAGGCATGCTTCATCAAGTTGTTGAAATATTTTCCCCTAAACTGTCTTGGGATTTGTAGATCAATACACAAAAAAATGCTGCTTTGTGGTGATTTTATTTCGGTTACTTTAAACTGCATCTATTTGACCTATACTGTGGTGGTTTACTGACTCCGACAATTTAACTCTATTAAACTTTTTGCGTTTGTTTATGACGGCTTTGCCCATATTTTTGCAGCAGTTTTTAGCCTTGAGCAACTTTGTGGTGGTTTTTTTACTAATTTAGAAAAATTTTGAATCTAGAAATAGGGCAGAAGGGAGAAAGCACGATTAGGGTAAAAATTGATTTGGCCTCACTCTGTCACACTCTTTAACGATTTATGAATCCAACCTCACTCTCACTCTTTCTACCATCGCCTGCCATCCCCGGCAAATATCGGCAGGTAAGTTCTCATCTCTTCTCTGACTTCATATTAGCGCTTTATTCTCTCTCTCTCTCTCTCTCTCTCTCGACATTTTTTGGAATTCTGTTAATTTTGCCATATTTTTGTTCTATTTGTTGGTCAAATTTTAGTTATGTTCACCTCTTATGCCTTACTTTTTGTTGTTTCTTTCTTCTTACAAAAGCAAGGTTTCTAGATTGGATAATATTTTTTATTTCATAACTTGAGGTTTGATCTGGATGGATATATTTGTTTTTCTTTTCAGCTGAGCCCTTCCGGAGAAGCGGCAGTTCTTTCACTCACAAAAATTGTAGGTTGTTATTCTCTTGTTTCTAATATCTTTGTTTTTTTATCATCATTATAATTTCCAATTCTTTTCATGGTCTCAATATACTCAGCTTTGCCTATCTACGAGGTAATGGGATATGGTCTAAGGTTGAAGACATACATCTCTGATAAGCCTTCTGATTAGGTTTCTAAATTATATTTTTATTTATAGATTGAAAGATATGTCCTCAATTATACTTTACTTGGGCTTTGAAAATGAAAAATTCTGCAATAAACTTCAACATTTGGCAATGGCTTTGGTAGAAAATTCTTGATTTTCTTGCTTTCTTCATTTGTGGCACCCATACAGTTAGGACATCTTTTTGTGTGAATTGACTTATCAGTAGGTCCGTCCTTTATCAACAGCCAGACCCTGACGCCATACCTAGCCTTTTTTCCACCACACAACATACCCTCAATGGGGAAAAGAGAAATGAATGAAGCAAATGACCATGCCTCTGTCGCAACAGTATTCAAGAAATAGAAAATTTGGTTCTGGTTAAGATACCGGTCAATAATTTCTTTGGGCTTTAATATGTGTCTCTTTGTAATTTTATTTGATGAATCTTTCTTTCATTCATTTTGCTTTAGTTTAATTATTAACTTATTTTGTATTTGTTTCTATACAAGTTCCTTCAGTTCATTTTTTTTCTTATTTTTATCTTAGTATTTGCTTTTCTTCAGTATCTAATTGCTTGGTTTGCATTTTGTTGTTATGTTGGTTGGCCCACTTTCTTCCGAAGTGTGGCTTCTAATCTGAACATGGACATATTAGAGAAGCTAAATCATCATCTTGAATATCATAAAAGTTGTGGTTGGGAATCCCTTTATATATTTACTGTTATTTAATGCTTTCTTTTTTTTTGGGAGAATGAAGTTTTTGTCAAGCATACATATTATTTGGAAGATGAAATATCAAAACTTACACAGCTTTGAGTAGTGGCATCTGGAATATTATTAATTGGATGTACCATTGGGTATACATTTGGTTAAGTAAATTTGTTTACAAAATGGGCCAACATTAAACTTTAATGTTGGAACAAGGAAAAGCCATCAAATTTTATTATTATTAGTATTAGTATTATTTTTTCAGTAGGGTTGTTCTGATCTTTAATAGAAAATGCAAAAGCTGGGCATCCTTCACTTGTGTGATACTTGCCCTCTAAACAGATGATGGTCCAGCTAATTCATCTGTTCCATATTTGTGTGTATTTAGTTGTAATTTGTTCTGAACAGATGATACAACTATTCAACCCTTCAACATCATACACATTCATATTCCTGAAGGCATGCACATTTCTAGATTCTGTTATCTGTTTATTTTCAAAATAGTTATTTGATTTGCCAAAATACTAATAAAAAGAAGATTCTGTTATCATATAAGTTACTTTTATTTCTTCTTTTTGATATTTCTTTTTGTATATTTAAATTGTCACTGGTTATATTATAGCCAAATACGGTTAATTATTATATTGAATAAAAGCAATAAACACTATTTAACTTATTATACCAAAGGAGATAAAACTAAATTTTATCTTCTTATTGTTAAACGAGAAAAAATGATCTCTTTTTATAAAAAATAATGTATTCTTTGACTCTTGTATGTATCAACGCACAAATTAATTTATTTTCTGATTAGACCCGACCGTTTTATGTAAAAAAAGTTAAAATATTGTAGAGTATTTGGATTACTCCTAATTGACTTTTTAATTTCAAATACAAAATTGTTAAAGTTGGTATTTTAAATATATATTATAGAAATTTTGCTAATGGGTCCCGTCAAACTTCGAATCTGACAAGAGAGTTTCTCCTTTGGAACCAATGAGAATTAGGGGGTGAATTGAGAGAATTGAGGAAGGATCGAGAGAGAAAGTGAAAGTGAGGCGGGAATAGAATTTATGTTTGTATTGATAGATGTTTTCTATTTGAGCGGGATCAGATTTATACATTGATCCTCTGCTGGTAATTGGCACTTGAATTCAAAATGAACATAATCGCCTACTTCTAGGTTATTATGGTAAGGTCCCTACTAATTATGCAACATACAATTATGCCTCCCCTGCACTTATAGTTGTGGGCAAATGACCCCCCCCCCTTCAAATATCTCTTATTTGCAAGAAATTTAGAGCATTCCAGCTACCTTGGAAATTGTTTGAGTAGATATTTTCAGGTATTATTCTCTAGGTGTAGGTTTGACTAACGAACAAGTATATGTGTAATTGGAATCCTTTGCTTGTGGATGACCCTTTTGTCTATTATGGCCGTGGGTTTGACCTTTTGGTTGGTAGGCTCAATCATAGGTTGTAAGGTGGAGCTAGCTGGGTTGTTACATGCTGATTTCTTAAGGAGGGATACGTGGAAGATAGGGTGTAATTGGGAACCCTTAGGAAGTTGGAGTTTGCAAGCTATTTTTCGTATCCAATCAACAATAATATAAGGCTAGCTCCTTATACTAGGGCCGAGTTTGTTCACCTATGCTCGAGAGATAGCCTTCAAGTGGGCTTGTTTTAACTTCAAATATATGATGTCTACAACCATGAATTCCCCCACTTCTCTTTTTATCTGCAAATTGTTTCATCATTTTTTCAGCGTTGGCCAACTCCTTCTTTAGGGTAGACTACCTGTTGCCTTTGTTGCAAATAAGAGTTCATTGTTGCCATTGATGTTAGTCCTCCCAAGGTTGGTAAAAGTGGTGGTTTATAATTGTATAGTGTCTCGAACGGAGTCATCTTTTGGGCACTGTGATGGCATGAATTGTACCATCATTGGGCTAGTGGTAGCCATTTGTGTCACCCTGTAGGATGCATGAAACATAGGCAACAAAGATATGCTTCTAAATCTTGGTTAACTCGCTTAGTTTGCCCATTTGTTTCTGGATGATAGGCGGAGGACACGTGGAGTTGAGTGCCCAATGACTGCATTAGATCCTTCCATAATAAACTTGTGATGAAGTACAATCGACTGTGGAATCTCATGTGGTTTTCCCACTTGATCTAGAAACACTCTGGCCACTTCTTGGGTGGTAAAAGGGTAAGCTAAGCTTATGAAATAAGCGTACTTAGTGAATCTGTCTACTACCACCAAGATGTAATCACAACCTTCGGATCTCGACAGCCTTTCCACAAAATCTATGATGATGTTAGTCCAAGCCTATTTCAATACCTATAATGGTTGTAGTAGGCCTGGAAGGGATATAGTTTCATACTTACACCTTTTACAGATGTCTATGTTGCACGAAAACGGGAACGAGAAAAGTTTTTGATACGAAACGAAAACGAGGAAACGAACATTCTTTTAAAAAAATAGGCATAAATAAGGTTTGAAACGGGAATGAGAAACGTTTCGCAAACAAGGAAACAACTCATCTGAGCCGTTTTCGTGCAACATGAACAAATGTCACATGCCATGATGTATTTTTTTCATTGTTTTCTTCAACTACAGCCAACAAAAGAGTTGCTTGATATGTTAGCAGGTATTCTTTATGCCTGAATGGCTCCTGATTGGGGAACCATATAGAGTGAATAAATTATTTTCTCCCTCTAGTATGTCACAATTTTCGATTATCAATCTTCTTTTATACCTAAGTAAGCCTGATTGAGAGAGAAAACTCGAGAGATTAGTCTCTCAATTATGTTATTTATAGGCTAATTATAATAAATGATGGAGCTAATCATGGAGACTAATACAGACTAATTATGTAGGGAGCCCCAACCCAGCAACCCTTAAGCAAAGGAAGCTGAGGTGGAGTCCCTAGAGAAGAGAAAACGACATACGAAAACACAGCGGAAGCATAATATATATAAATAAGCTGTCAAGTATGGAGGAGACTATACACAATAAGAACCGCTAGCCAGTTGCTAGGTTACTATTATACACAACAACAAAAAGAACAAAACAACATACTCCCGCACCCAAGAACAACAACCACTCTCCCAAGGCTTTTCGGTTGGGATTGCCTTATGACACACTCTACCTTGTCGGATTAGACACTGCCCTCGACCTTCGCTTTTCCCTTGCTTGGAATGATGGAGAACAAGAATAAGTCACAAAACTTAACAAGCATAAGGAAACAAAAAGGCTAGACTATCTTGCTTGTATTTCGCAAACAAACCGTGCCATGAACCACAACTTAGGCTACATGATAACACATGCATCAATCCACAAATAATGAACCGAGGGCCTACACATAAGATACAAATCGACACCCAAGGTTCCATACAAACTTGCATGCAACCATGAACTGGCTAGCATATCCCGAGCCTAATGCTCCCACAATAATTAAGCCAAATATCCCTCGAGATGGTCCCGTCACTCGAGCCTGTGGATGTACATCTTGCGGATAAATTCGTCGCACGTAATAACTATGCAATGCAACATATAAGGATACAAGGCTATTGTAGCATTTACGATGATACATAACTCCCATAAGCTATGCATCAAGCCATGCTACGCCCATATAGGTATACGAATGCCATGCAGATGCTTTCTAAATGCACACTCGCGACACATTAGCATGCTCATGCCCTTGCATATTCAACACATGAACCCCAAATGCCAACCACCCATAACCATGTAACAATAAGATAAAGTTGTAAGCATATAAACATCACCCCCAATATTGTCTAAGAATCTATCCCCGCATGGCTAGGCATCATTCCACAAAAGAATTATAGGGCGATCCAAACCCTACTCATGTGGGGGGGGGGGGGGGGGGCGCTGTGTCGTGTGTAATGGTAATATTTTATTGTTGCAACCGATCAATAATTACCCAAATGGCATTGTGACCCTTGTGTGGGGCAACCCTGAGACAAAATCTATGGCATTACTATCCCACTTCCATTTCGGAATAGGTAACGGTTGTAACAATCCTGAGGCTCTTTGGTGCTCAACTTTCACCTGTTGGCACACTAGGCAACGTGACACAAACTCTATCACACTTCTCTTCATACTGTCCCACCAAAAGTGGTGACGTAAACTCTGGTACATCTACGTGGCACCTCGGTGTATGGTATAGCGTAGAGATGGCAAACAGGCCGAGCTAGCCCGGCCCGGCTCGCCACCAAGTGGCCCGCGCGGGCCGGGCCAAATCGGCCCGCTTAAAAATGAGCCAGCAGATTGCTGGCCCTAGCCTGGCCCTACACGGGCCCGCGGGCCAGACGGGCCAGCCCAGCCCGCCTAGAGACTGAGAGCCAGGGCGAGACTGAGAGCGAGGGGCGCGGGCGATAGAGGGCGAGCGAGGGGTGCGGGCGAGGGCGAGACGAGGGTGAGGGCGAGGGCGACAGAGGGCGAGGGTGAGACAGAGGGCGAGTGAGGAGGAGCGAGGGCGGCGAGCGAGGGCGAGGGCGAGACAGAAGGTGAGCGAGGGCGAGATGAGGGCGAGGGCGAGACAGAGGGCGAGGTGAGGGTGAGGGCGAGGGTTGTTTGGGGGGGGGGGGGTTGTGTGGTCGATTAGCGGGCCAAGCGGGCCGGGCCAAATCAGCCCGGCCTTAAATGGGCCAGCAAAATGCTGGCCCTAGCTCGGTGCCGGGCCGGGCCCTAACAGGCTAGCCCGTCGGGCCAAGCCCATTTTGCCATCTCTAGTATAGCGTGACTGGTGAGCTTCTGACAAAATCTCCCATCTAAGTGCTTCATCGTTTAGCACACCAATTCGCTTATGATATAACAACAAACCATCACCCCTTCGGCTATATCCCAAATGGTCAAATCTCTCCATATCATCAAAGATTCGTACCAACCTCTCATCACTTTGTTGGCGTTCTCGAATCTGATCCAACAAACCTGGTTGGATACTCATGTACACACAACATATCACAAGCTCTCTTGGTGTTGCATAAACAACGAGCTTACTCATCTGCTCCACTAACGACCACTTCTAGACCATTATTGTCGCAACTGTTGCTCCATGACGATTCAACACATCAGCCACCACATTCACTTTCCCTGGGTGGTATAGAATCTCACAGTCGTAGTCTTTCGACAACTCCATCCACCGGCATTGTCTTATGTTCAAGTCTTTTAGGGAGAACAAATATTTCAAACTCTTATGGTTGGTGTATATCTCCACCTTCTTGACATAAAAATAGCGTCTCCAAATCTTTAACGCAAACACAACTGCCAACTCTAAGTCATGGGTAGGATAATTCAGCTCGTTGTTCTTCAACTATCTGGACGCATAAGCAACCACACGCCTATCTTGCATCAGCATGCATCCTAACCTTGAATAAGAGGCATCACTATAGACTGTGAACTTCTCATCGCTTCTTGGAATAGTCAGCACAAGTGTTCAAGTCAACCATCACTTTAACTCTTGAAAATAACTCTCACAGGAATCATCCCAATCAAAACTCGCTCCCTTTCGAGTCAATTTTGTCATTAGCGAAGCCAAATGGGAAAATCCCTCAATAAATTATCAATAATAGCCGGCTAGTCCATGGAAACCTTGGATCTCGGTTACTGCCATAGGCCTTAGCTAATCTAATACAGCTTGAATCTTCGCTGGATCAACATAAATACCTTCTTCTGACACCACATCTGTGAGGAGCCCCAACTTGCCTTTTCTAGAACTCACACTTAGTGAACTTAGCATACAACTACCTCTCCCTAAGCCTTTGCAGAACCAACCTAAGGTGTATCTCATGCTCCTTCGGACTCAGTGAGTATATTAGAATGTCGTCTCTAAAGACAATAATAAAGCAATCCACGTACTCCCTAAACACCCGATTCATTAGGTCTATAAACACCGTTAGGGCATTCGTCAAGCCAAATGGCATAACCACAAATTCATAGTGGCCATACCGCGTGCAGAATGCTGTCCTCGGAATGTCTTCATCCCTCACTTGTATCTAGTCATACCCTAACTTCAGGTCAATCTTGGAGGATACAAAAGCTCCTCGGAGTTGATCCAGTAGGTCATCCACTCAAGGAAATGGATATTTATTCTTCAACGTGACTTGATTCAATTACTGGTAGTCAATACACAACTGCATTGACCCTTATTTTTTTCCACATAAATAACACCGGTGCTCCCCATGGTGACATACTCGGTTGAATAAAATCCCTGTCCAACAAATCCTGAACCTGTTTCTTTAACTTCTTTAACTTGTTGGCAGCCATTCTATATGGAGTCTTAGAGATTGGTTGAGTCCCTAGTAATAATTCAATCATGAAGTCAATCTTCTGGTGCGGTGGAAATCCCGGTAACTCGTTTGGAAAAACATCGAGAAAATCCCGAACTACTAAAAGCCCATATAGCTCCTTCTTCTCTCTTGTCGCAACTGACACAAATGCGAGATATGCCTCACACCCATAACGCATCAATTTCTCTGCCTTCATCATCGAAATCATCAGGGTTGAAACCATTAGCTTAACACCTCGATATACAACAATTGGCTGTTGCAGAAATTCGAAAGATATAACCTTTTGATGACAATCAACTTTGGCATAATGCAACTAATCCATACCTAGGATCAAATCAAAGTCCTTAATAGCAAGCACTACAAGATCACCTAATAACACTTTGTCATTCACTCTAATTTCACATTCTCCAGTCACCTCATTCCTTAGCAAGACAACACCACCGAGCATGGTAACAGACAAATAGTATGACAATGGACTCAAAGGAATGGTACATAGTGCACAACATGCGGTGCTATGAAAGAGTGCATAGACCCTGTATCGAAAAGTACATGAACATCGTGGCCATATAAAGTAAGAATACATTACACAACGTTGTTCCCTCATTTAGCCTCAACTGTAGTCAATGCAAATACTCGCCCCTGAACCTATGGCATGTCCGTAGTAGTGGGGCGCTGCTCCGCGTGTAGTGGTAATGGCGAAGGTGCTCCTTGCACCCTGGGCATCGTCAGTCACTGAGCAAACCTCTGCCCCGGTCATGTACACATACTTGCCTTATGCTCTTTCTGACCACATCAGAAACAAATGATCTCCCTATCGGGTGCCATATTAAAAGACTATGGACATTCCCTTTGCATATGTCCTGGCTGCCCACACTAATAGCAACATTTTTTTCTCTTACTAGAGTATGTTCCCCATTTCCTCTTCTTGTTATTATTTCCTACTCCTGTACCTGGTATCGCATAGGCTCGCTGCACCACAGTAGGATAATTTGTGATCCAGGCCCCATCCAATGCATGCTGGATATCTGCTCTCAAGCTTATCTAGAACTTATTAGCCTTCTTCTCCTCTAGCGTCACTAGCACTGATGCCTATCGTGCCAAAGAGATAAACTCAGTCTCATATTGGTCTACCATCCTATTCCTTTGCACCAGCTCAATGAATTCATAGGTCTTCTGCTTTCATACCCAAGTAGGGATATAGGTCTCATGGAAGATGTCAAAGAACTCTGCCCACGACGGCTCTCAACCTACAAACTGCTGCCTGACAGTCTCCCACCATCGCTTGGCATCAGCTCGCAAAAGAAAGGCACCAAGCTTCACTTTCTGAGCATTAGTGCAACTTATAGTCTGCAAGTGTTTCTCCACCAATGACAACCAGTTCTCAGCCTTGGAAACATCTGGCCCCCTATGGAACTCTGGTGGTCGCAATGCTATGAAAATCTTCAAGAGTGCCCTTCCTCGGCACTTCTATTAGTCCCTTGAGCCATAAAAGTTTGACTTCTGTCATTATTATTGCAATCTACCCTTAACTAATTGGTAACCAACACATCAACATTTCACAAAATACTTGCCAAAACGTCTCCTGCATATCGGAGACATCTTGCCGATGGTCCTTACTACAATCCTAAGGCAATTCCGGCATCGGGGTAACCTGACCTCGACCTTGAGCAGGCGGTCGTCTGCATCCTCGTCGCACATCATGATTCTTGCACAATTTAAGGCTTAGAATACAAACTCCTATCAAGAACTCACAATTGATGCTAAACATCCTAACTCTACTCGACATACCTATGTGTATAGGTACTGACACATCCTAACCTCACTCTAATACCTAGATTGTAGGGAGCCCCAACCCAGCAACCCTTAAGCTAGGAAAGTTGAGGTGAAGTCCCTAGATAAGAGAAAAAGACATAAAGAAACACAATGAAAGCATAATATACATAGATAAGTTGTCAAGTACGGATGAGACTATATACAACAAAAACCACTAGCCAGTCACTAAGGTACTACCATACATAACAACAAAAAGAACAAAACGACATCCTCCCACACCTAAGAACAACAACCACTCTCCCAAGGCTCTTTGACTGGGATTGCCTTGTACATACTCTACCCTGTCGAATTAGACATTACCCTCAACCTTTGTTTTTCCCTACCTGTAATGATAGAAAGCAAGAGTGAGTCACAACACTTAGCAAGCATAAGGAAACAAAAAGGCTACAAGGCTAGAGATTACCTTGTCGTATTCCGCAAACAAATCGTGTCATGAACCACAACTCAGGCTACACAATAACACATGCAGCAATGCACAAATAATGAGCTGATGGCCCACACATAAGACACAAACCGACACCCAAGGTTGCATACAAACCTACATGCAACCATGAACTGGCTAGCATATCCCAAGCCAAATGCTCTCGAGCCCATAGCTCCCATAACAACCAAGCCGAAACTCCCTCGAGATAGTCATCTCGTCACCCGAGCCTATGGATATACTTCCTGTGGATAAATCCACTGCGCACAATAATAACCATGCAATGCAACATATAAGGATGCAAGGCTATTGCAGCATTGACGATGAGGCATAACTCCCATAAGTCACGCATCAAGCCATGTTGGGCCTAGATAGGTATACGGATGCCATGCAGATGCTTTCTAAATGCACACCCGCGACATACTAGCATGATCATGTCCTTGCATATTTAATACATGAACCCCCAAATGTCAACCGCCTATAACCATGTAACAATAAAATAAAGCTATAAACATACAAACACCACCCCCAATACCATTTAGGAACCTATCCCTGCATGGCTAGGCATCATTCTACAAAAGAATTATAGGACGATCCAATTCCTAAAAAATTAAGCAAGTGTCCAAAGATAAAGATTTTTAAACGTAAATCACAGATCGACTAGTAACCAATTGACCGAACAATCAAAGAATATAAGAATTCGCATGGAAATGAGGAGAACTTGCATAAAACAATAAAGAGCTGGCCAAATGGAAAGAGGGTGATAGGAACTTGCCTTAGATTTTTGCTTTTAAACCTCTTACAATACCAGGTTTGTCGACGACTTAGCTCAAGTCTCTTCTTAATAAAATTAAACTTTGAAAGGCAAATGAAATATTTAAATTAAATATTACCAAGACTACCTTCTATTTAATTCTAATTAATTTTGTGCTTACCTTAACCGCGCTATTCAGGTTTCCCCCTTAAGCTTGTTGCCTTCCTTATTGCTCTCCAATTCCTTCCCAACCCTCTCCTATTTATAGGCCCAAGCAAAGGAGGCGAGTGGCAAAGATAACATGTGGCAGCACGTGGTCGAGCCAAGTGGCGCAGCAACAAGGCCCATGTGGACATTATGAGGTGCGGTTAAGGTTGTGTAACCTGCACGCATGGTGCATGCTTGGTGCCTAAAATGACACCATTTTGGCTCTGCCTTGGTTGGAAAAATCCAGCCTTTTCCTCCCCTGCCCGTGCCCTTGCTTGGAATCGAACTAGCGGCCAACTCTTCCTTGTGCGTGTGTGTGACCGCCTGACCTGCAAGTTCCCTCACCTATATTTAAGGGAATTCCACTCCCAATTTTTGAAATTACACTTAAACTCTAGAATTTTGGATATTTGCTATTACTTCCTCATTCAAAAATACGTTAATTTTAATATCTTTTACCTAATACCTCAAACTCACAAATTGACATTAAATCGTGGATAAACAAGTCATTACAAATTACCCTAGTTATCAGTTGACTATATACACATTTTATGCATGGAGGAGAATAAATCACACACTTCCCCTCAAGTTGGAGTATATATAACATATGCGCCAAACTTGTTACAAATGTAGTTCATCCGAGGACTCTTGAGTGACTTTGTGAAGGCATCTACTAGTTGATCATTGGAGTTGACAAACTCAGTGACAATAACACCATTATATATATTAGATGTTGTGATGTCTGGGCTCTTCCATTGTAACTCTCTCAAGAAGCTTCTTATATAATATAATATATATAATGTATGCGTAACCTCTTTACTCCCAGATTGCTGCTCCCAATTCCTTTTTCCTTTTCTTGAGAATGTTGCACATGAAATTTTCATCCAAGCTTCCTCTAGAAGCTTTTCTTATCTTGATATAATATTATATATATGCAATATAACAATTTTGTCAAGCTTCCCCAGCTTCATGAGAAGCTTCTCTAACCACACACACACATATATATACATATATATATATATCTATGACTTCTTCAATTTTTTTTTTTTTCATAAAACGATAATTGAAAAACCAAATGGTGTCAGTGTAGAAATATTAAATGAAAAAGTGTACCATTAATAAGATTATCACATACATGTAATGACTTCTTTCCCAATTGATCTAATTCGATTTCATGCGGCTTGAGATTGTGTGATAGTCATTGTAGTATTAACAGGCTTTTTGAACGTTTCCCACATATGGCGCCAATTATTGTTGCATGGATACAACGTACAATAAATTTGTAGAATGAAAATGTCGTCTTCAAGACATTTGAGCCTATAAAAATCAGAAAACAGTCAGAGGGTATGGGGAGGTCTCATCCCAAACACTCCGATGCTTAAGTTAGACACTGAGTATGATGAAAGAAACTGTATTGAATTTAGTATCAAAGACGTCGTCTCTTTTTAGGAATGAATACCTCCTTATTTATAGAGAAATATAGTGATTTAAAGTGTAACATTATTAGGGTTCTTCTAGATAACTCTTATCTTCATAGATGTCGTCCATCTCTTATGAATGACATTTATCTTGCTCTTTTTGGGGATAAAATTTCTTATAGATGATGTTTATCCAAATATTTCATAATTATTTTAGAATTAGAATTCGTTATAGATAATTATCTATCATTTTTTTGGAATATTCAAATGGATTTTTAAATGTCGGACTTATCATGTTTGCACACTTTGTGTGGGATTGCCTCGCATATGAGAAATTTATGTCTTTTAGCCTAAAAAGATATTCTGGACTTTTAGGCTTTTTTGGGGGCCTTTTAATGGATTTTTACCTATAACACAACAATAATAAATTACAAGCCACAAGATATAGTAAGAATAAATAAATTGTAACATCCCAGTAACTCGGGAACAGTTAATAATTATTAATTTAATTTGAAAATGGTTAATAATGATTAATTATTGTATTTGAGATGATTATTGAATATTTGTGGGTTTAAGGGAAATATTAATTTATTTTGTGTTTAAGAGTTGAGTAAATAATTGTTGGAAAATTTGGGGTATAAGAGTTAATAATAAGTGGGGTGTATGTGGTAATTTTTAGAAGTTGTGGGGTCTAAATATAATTTCTGAAAACTATGGTGAGGTTACTTTAAAATTAAGTTGGTGCATATATAGGTTGAAGACGCAGCTAGCGCGGGCAGGCGCATGTGAGGGTGGCCTGGCAGAGGAAGTGGGTTTGAACCTGTAAGAGTGCACGCGCGAGAGAGGATTTTGGCTGGAAGTTTTCAGCCACACCTTGCCCAAAACGATGTAGTGGGCAGCAGCTAGGCTGCCACACGGCATGCGCTGAGCCACATTCTTTTGCCATTTTAAAACCCCGATTTTAGTAAGCTTCAGGGTTCATTTTGGACAGTAACAGTGAGGGGAAATTGCGAGAAGAAGAAAGGCGCACAAAAATAAGAAAATGGGAGAAATTCAAAGAAATCGCAAAAAAATTGAAGTTAATTAAGGTATAAATAAGCAGGTAAGTGGGGTAAATTATGCGAATAAATCTATACAGTTGAAATTTAATTTTAAGTGTGATTTTACTAATTTTGATTGAATTAAAATTATTTTACGTGTATTAATTTAGTAACATGTGGACAGAAAAACACCGGAATCAGTTAATTAAAGGCAAGCTCTTTACTCCCTTTGCAAGTCTCCTTTGATTTATAAATTCCATCTCCTTCTTTAATCCGATTTAGTTCCAGAAATTATTTATATGTGTTATGGATACTTTTTGTGTAAATTAAATTAAATTCAAAGTTAAATAGGAGACTTTTGGGGTTTAATTTAGTAAGTGCTTATGGGGTATTATACTGCCCCTACCTCCTTAAGAATGATGTCGAACTAGTTTGGGACTAGGTTCTAGAGGGTTGGTGGGATTTGGTTATGTTTACGATTTCCCACAAGTGTGAGTTGTGATAACAGGGGGCATGAGCTGTTTACCGATGAGGTGATGTGTTGACCGTTTGGTGACACTGAAGTGAACTGTTGACCTGGCCAAGGACGGTTGTCGACTGGTTGGTCCTAGTCACAGATTGTTGACTGGTACCTGGTCATTGCAAACCGACTCTGCCATTATGTGACATATTACATGGCATTACAGTGCATGAGATTTGACTTGCATTCATTGGGGGTTATGCTTGTATGTGTGAATGTGAGCATTGGCATGACACAATTGGCTTGCTGAGAGTTGACTTGTGTATGTTAGGTGAGCATATGCATTTAGAGAATTTGCTTGTATGAATACCTATGTAGGTGTAGCATGGTCTGATGCTTGGCTTATAGGGGCCTTGTCATCACGTTAATGCTGCAAAAGCCATTGTATTTATTACTTGTTGCATTGCATGGCTATAGTTTAATATGGATTATGGTATGGAGTTGACCCTCGATAGTTATGAGTGGAGCTGGGCTCCAAGTAGCTATTACTCAGGAACTTCAGTATGTGGTTGTGATGAGAGCCTCGAGCTCATGTGGATTGTTATGTGGGAGCCTCGGGCTCATGTGGATTGTGTTATGAGGGCTTCGGGCTCATGTATATGATGCCAACTAGTTCGTGGCTGCGATAGGTTCGTATACTGGGACTTGGGCGCTAAGTTGTGCATTTCTTATGTGGGCCCCAATGACCGTTATGTGCATTGGTATATTTGTGTTATGTACCAAATATCTTTGTGCATGGTATGGTGTGACACCATCATTTGTGGCATTGCATTGTGTGGGGGTGTATTCTAGGTGAGAGATATACTCCCAGATTTATCTTTATTCTTATATTATGCTTGTTGAGTCTTGTAGCTCCCTTTGTCTTTTACATCATTCCAGGTGTGGGAGCTTATGTCATGGTTGGATCGTTTGGTGTGTCAGTCTTAGGTGGTTATGTGTACAAGGCAATCCTGACTGAGAAGATCATTGGGGTGTGAGTTGTGATCAAGGGCTCAAATATTGTTAGTATTGTATTTGATTGACTGATGCCTTGTTATGTAAGGGAACACCCTTGAAATGTGTATTTATATTTAATCTGCTTCCGTTATTATATAATTATGGGGCAAAATCTCAGCCCATGTATTTGAGTTATTAGCTAGTTGTAAATAAAAATTGAGGAAATTCTAGGTCATCACATAAATGAGGCACAAGACAATTTATAGTAGTTCGATATCTCCACATACAGCTACTCCACTCTCCCAAAGTCTAATCACCCTTGTGGTTCCACTTAACCAATTTAACCAAGATTTCCACACTAGCTCACCTTGGAAACTCGATGCACACCTAGATTACAATAGGGTCTAGGTAATTACTACAACAAGATTTCCACCCTAACTTACCTTGGAAACTAGATTCACCTAGATTTTAATGGTTCTATGAAACTTATATTTTACTCTTGTGTTTGGTTTTGATGATGAAAAACAAAATCAATTTTCCCCCCAAGTCATTTGTTAAGAATATGTTTTTCAAACAAAGATTAATTTCAAATGGGATGTTAAATCAAAATGATCTATGATTTTCTATAATAGTTAGAGATTAGCAAAAACAAGTATTAAGATTTAAAAGAATCTCCTAAATGATTTTTACAAATTGGTTTTGAATCATTGGATAAATTAAGCAAAATGTTTCAAAGGTAAATGACCATATATGTTCTTGATAGTTGATGCTTTTGCCTCTAACATAATTTTAATGATGAAAATCTTTTAATGACAAGTTATATGTGAAATAAAGTATATGATTCTAAGTAATTCAAAAATCAATTTCAAAAGTGACATATGATATATTCTTATATGTTCTTCAAAAGTATCTCTTCATTCTAAAGCTTATTTGTTTTTGTTGAATCTCGAAGTATCAAGATGATTGGAGAGTATTCAAGGTATCAAGTCTTAAGTATCAAAGTGTTTTAAAAAATGAGTATTATTCATGCTTTAGGAGATGGGAAAAATAAAGCATCAAAATTCAATCTATTCTCCAAACATAAGAAAATGAAGCTTTAAGCAATATCAAATGAATGTGTGGTCTTCCAAAAGAATTTAAGTCCAAATGTTTTACTTTGAGAAGCAAACATTCCTTTCATTCTGTCGAGTAAGTATAGCCTATTTGTCGACTAACTCCTTAGATCTGTTAACTAACTTAGTTGATTTGTCTACTAAATTATTTTGATATGTCGACTAACTTCTATTGCTTTGTCGACTAGCAAAATGTATAAATTGTTTATGTCGACTAAGTCCTTTGTTCTTTCGACTAAGTATTGTTTTATTACTTGATTATGTCAACTATCCAATCTCTTCTATCAACAAAGTTTTGAATTATTTATGAATCTGTCGACTAAATCTTTTCTTCTATCGACTAACTCTTTTTGCAGAAAGTCATAACGATTAGTTTTTCAAACTCCAATGGTCAAAAAACGGTTAGTTTTGGGCAAGGTTCTTGGAATACTTATAAATACAAGTCATGGATAAACTTGAGAAGGCTAACGGATGAGAATGAAGTGATTTGAGCTTACATTTATACTCATTTGTATTTACATTGACTGTGCTTCAAGGCTTTGATTTTAATTTGTATAAATTTATTAAGACTTGTTTTGTGTTTTGAGAGATCTTGTAACTAAGAGATTCATTTCTTAAATTCTTTCTTATTATTGAAATCTTGTATTTCCTAACTTGTTGTGCTAGAGGATTTGCTCTTTAAAACAAGAGGTTGAAATACCTAGAGGGCTTGCTTGTATAAGCAAGCGGTTTGTAATTTCCTAGTCTTGGACTAGAGGGTCTACTTGGTTAAGTAGGAGATTTTAGTGGATTAGTTGAAAAATTCTTAGTGAATAACTAAGATAGTGAACTAGGGTTGGTTAAGCCGAACTACTATAAATCATCGTGTTCTCTTGCGCTTATATTCTTTAATCTATTTATCTGTCCAAGCATTTCTTTATTGGTCACTTGGTTCACATATTTATCTTTCTAGCTTTACATTTGTCATTTTATATATTTTATGTTTTTAAATCACTAAAATCTCAATTTGTATCAAAAAGATTTTAAGTTCTATCATGTTTTTAAATTACCCAATTCACCTCACCTCTTGAGTGTGTGCCATAGTATTTCAAACCTATCAACATATACAATTCTCAATGATAATTTAAATGTTTACAAATAATTTGTCTACATTTGAACACAAATAAGCAATTAAGCATTAATTATACAAGGCAAATATTTAAATAAATAAATAAATAGTGACCTCGGTTTGAATGGAGAAGATCGAATTCGGCTTTGCAATTTTCTTTTCTCCTCTTGCCTTATGGCTATTTGGTGGATGTGTAATAATGCTTCGAGAGCTCGGATTGCTTAGATATTTTGTTTGAAAGTGTTGGAGAGCTTTCCGATACTTTGGATATGCAATGAAAGCACTTAGATGTCTTCAAAATGAGTTTGGAAAGTATTTATTGGCATTTTGAACACTATAAATATTTTTAAGAAATCAAGAGTGGACTCTTGCTTGAACGAAAGATGATTTGCATTTCAGTGAAAGTCAACTTTCACTAGCACTTGTTTGACAGTTTTTGTAACGGTAAAAAATTTGATCGTTGGGCATCAAGAGTTGACTTTTCTCATTCCGAGAGTTGACTTTTATGCATTTAAAATTATTTTATTAAATATTTTTAATAAAAAATAATATTTTTGGTAATAGATATGCTATGAAAAAATATTTTATAAATTAATCAAAAATAATTTGATATTATAATTAGTATATTTAGGAAAAATACTATTTTTGTTAATCACAAAAATATTATAATTTGTATATTGAAAATTTTCTTTTTGTTAATCTTCAAAACTTTATTAATATAAGCAAGTTGACTCAACATTATAGTGGTTTGTCCAACAAGCCTACTCTACTCCCTTGGCTCCTCACCAAGGATTTACCAATCCACTATAGTTTTTGCAGACTCAACTATAACATCAGCTTTTCATAGGTGCAACTGTAATATCTTCTTTTAATAGGCTCAACAGTAATCAATACAATCGATTTTTAAAGGCTCAATTGAAACCACTTCATTTTTTAAAGGATCGGGTGTAACTTGTTACCTTTTAGAGATTAGACGTAACCACAATATGATAAAGAAGAATTACAATTTAAAACACTTAGAGAAGCTTTAACAATATAATGTACAAATTACAAGACTGGATTCTCACAAAGAAAAGAGAGATAAAAGAATATATAGATAATAAGCACTCATATCTTTTTCTATTTGAGGATGAAAGCTTGAAAAATTCTTTGGGTCAAAGTAGTAGAAAAAATTCAAAATCAACAACCTTGTATCTTCAACTTCATCTCCTTTTATAGTTGTTGTCATAAGGATGAAAATCTGTAATGATAGCTTTCTTTTTTCATAAAATAATCATTAGAATATTCAAATATCATGCTAAATGATTTATGAAAAATAATTGAATATTCTAATGATTATTTGCGGTTTGGTTTCCATACCTTGGAGTCTTGTCTCAATAATATTTACGAACTTGGTCATCAACTCTTCCAAGCTTGGTTTCTTCTCTTATTGTGGCTAGAATCTGGAAGGTGGTTGATGGTTTATGGCATTATGATTGCTCCATGAGAGGTTGGGGTGATTGCGTCATCTTGGATTGTAAGCATTGTTGTTTGGATTCTGTTGCTAACAATGGAAATTCCCTACAAAGTTGGCAGATTATGGCACACTTGCAAAAGTATTCCCCATTTGGCACTCTACTGAACCATGTCCTACCGCTCCACATAAGTCACAAGTGATGCTCCTGATAGGCATGGATAGGTTGCATAAATTGTCCAACTTTGCATTAAGGGTAACCACCTGAGCGGATAAAGCACTGATGTTGCTCACTTCATGTCCTACAGTCGGTCTCCTCATTGGTAACCTGTCAGCTTGCCATTGATAACTGTTGGATGTCATTTCATCCAACAACTCATAAGCTTCATCAGGTGTCTTCCTCATAATGGTACCTCTCGCAGCTGCATCAATCATAGAACGATTAGTAGAAGACAACCCATTATAAAAAGTTTGTACTTGAAGCCACATGGGTAATTGGTGATGTGGACACTTCCTTAACAACTTCTTGAAGCGCTCCCAAGCTTCATACAATGTCTCCATCTCATACTGCACAAAACTAGTGATATCATTTCTCATCTTTGTAGTTTTTTATGGTGGGAAGTACTTGGCTAGAAACTTTTGGGCCATGGCATCCCATGTGGTGATAGAACCTGGTGGAAGTGAACTCACCACGCTTTCGCCTTGTCTCTCAATGAGAATGGGAACAATCTTGGGCGTATAGCATCATCAAAAACTTCGTTATGCTTGAAAGTATCACAAATCTCCAAGAAGTTGGCGATGTGTGCATTTGGGTCATCATTAATGGAGCCACCAAATTGAATCGTGGCTTGCATCATTTGGATGATTGACGGCTTGATCTCAAAGTTATTAGCTTGTACTATTGGCCTACGAATACTCGAGGCAATGCCATCAACAGAAGGTGATGCATAATCGCTTAACGACTTTTGGGCTCCTCTATTTTGGTCTTCTGCCTCCATAATATCTTTTTGTTAGTTATTCAATCTATGAAACATTCTTTCAATTTCTAGATCAAAATTTATCAACTCAGATTTTTTAGCACGGGTCATGCATTAGATCCACCTAAAAAAAATAAAAAAATAAAAATGAATGTATGAATAAAAAAATTCAAAAACTATAAAATTAAATAACAGAAAATGATTCCATACTAAAGTAAGAATTGCAAATCACAATATTGTTAACAACTAGTCCCCGGCAACGATGCCAAAAACTTGATGTGCCTAAAATGCAATGGAAAGTGCACTAGTCGGTCAAGTAATAAAGTTAATGAGTAAAATATCGTCCCCACGGGGACTGCCGAAACAAGTACTGAAACGGAGCAATCCTATTCTTTATCTAGAAAAATTGAATTAGAGATAATATCAACTAACTACAAAATAAAGTAAGAAGAATACGACGTATCGAAAATAACAAAATAAAGAGAAATCATACAGGTTAAAATAGAGAGATAAGATAGCTAAGGTATTCGATTCACCTACGAGAATATTGTAATTCTTACCAAATAAGTTAATTAGATAGATTTTACTTACATGTGATAGCGAAATTTCATAACTTATTTATTATCCTTTGGTTCGGGTATAACAAAACTTTTGCTAATCACTAATTCTACACTTGATTCATGTAAAATTAATTAAATAACAACGCATTAAGTTTTGTGAAATTCACTAACTCAAATAACTAATTCAAGCAAATTCAAGTTATCGCAAAGTTGAATATTCATACTTGGTCCGTTTCAATATCCAATCTAAGTTATGTGATATGCAAAACTTAACATAGAATTACTTGGTCTGTATCATCTATGTTCATAAAATTATTTAACAGACGATTAGGCTATCAAAGTAGTAATAGCCATATCACATAATCACGTGAAATAAGCATCAATCAAATTAACCGACAATAGTATCAATCACAACATTGTCTAGCGGCTATCTCATTACCTTAGCTAACAAGAAATTCAACCAACCATGATAACATAAATCATCATAATTAAACTCCAGAAAAACATAATTAAAAACCAAGAATTAATTCAAGAATTAACAATCAAGAAAATTAATTCAGAATTAAAATTCAAGAATTAGTGATTTCCATGGCTGCTTTGCTTTTTCGTGCGGCCGCAATTAATCTCCAATCTTCCTTCGTGCGCCACCTCCCAGATTGCTCAAGTCCCTGCTCCATCAATGTGCCGCAAGGCTCTGATATTTTCTTCAAATCATCCCTATTGTGCGCCTTTAAGTTCTGTCGCCCCCGTTCTCTTCCCCCTCCCATTTATTATATATATATATATATATATAAAAGTTACACGCACAACGCACAAAGCCCTAATTCATCTCTCATTTCAATTTATATTATTATAATATTATAATTTAAGATGCACCCACTTACTCCACATTTCACGTGACTTTATATAATACATATATTTAAATAGTATAATATATAATATATCATATATATAAATAACATAATATATAATATAAAATATAATATTTAATAAACTCTTAATTATATTAACTTTAATTATGTTATAATACTAATTATTTATAATATTTATTTTTATTTATATTATAATATTAATTTTAAAATTAAATTTATAATAATTTTTTATTTTTTAACCAAAACACCAAGTAGTATTCCTGAAAAAAAACAAGAAATACTAAAAATTAAATATATGCAAAGAAAACTCAAAATACTAGACAATTCTAGATCAAACACATATAAAATACTAAAAACACTATTCAATTACGATAAATAAATGTGAATAAATTCCCACATCACACTTTTTATTAAAGCTCAAGCTCGGCTTCAAGATCTCCTTTATAGCTGTATATCCCATATTAATACCCTCCAACAACAGGTTGTTAACCTGTAAGCCTATCGAGCTTTATTGCAAGAATTACTATCTACAAGCTCATCTAAATATTCTCAACCTGTTCCAAGTTGGTCTCACCCACAACCCAATCCAACTCTTATTTCAGAACTTGATTCGAGCTTTATTGATATTTTTGGACCCATCTCACATTATGAAAATGAACCATTACTCGTGGATGATCCAAATCCAATCTAGAGCTCTGAATACCCCATCATCCCATAAAATGTCTCATTTCTTAATTTCCCATAGGCTACCTCTTTACCTCATCCCAGCGAAACTAGCAGTAGCCAGTGGCCACTCTAAAACGATGTCAATGAGTTTGGACCTGTCATGTTCGGTAATCATCATCGGCACTGAGCATCGCGACATTCAAAGCTATTAGTTTCTATAGTTTAACTTTTTAAGTAATTGTATTACCTTATGGTTTAATCTTTTGTACTTGTATTGAATATATGATCGAATGTCATGTTTTGGGTACTCAGTCTATGATCTATATCTATTGTGTAACACCCATTGTGATACTCCCTAATATTATCCTCGATTGCACAAAATATCTCAACCTCTTGCAACTGTTTAATAATTTCTTAAAAAGATACCAACTCTTAATTTTCATCTCATTCAAGACTTGAAAATTTTACATCCTCAGTCAAGCTACACATAGCTAAGTATCCAATAACCTCAAGCTATCAATGGCAAATTCAAACTTATTTATCAAGAAATAATTTCAATACATCTTCCCAGAATACATGCTGGTACTGCTCTCACTCCCTCAACTTTCTCACGGCTTTTCATTATTCGCAAGCGCTTTACCACATATCAACTGGTTCCTTATTTTCATAACTTGTTGACATCACTTTAATGATCGTCTAGTTATACATCTCCAAAGACCTCAAATCATATCACGATACTTAGTTCCAACCATTTTCTATAAGCTCAATTTCTACAAGCTCAAGTTCGTCATGGTGCTTTCAAGTTCTGCTTATCGGGTCGACCACCGACAACTTTACCTGATTCCGTAAGTCCATTTGGCACACTGAACCGTAGTCACAACCCCTATTGACTAGGTTTCCCATCACTCCTTTTATGGTTCTATGACTTATCAAGCAATTCTTGCCTTTTAGGTACCCGAACTCTACCTTGAACCAAAATCACAAAACTCATTGTCAAGGCTCTGGACCGGCCATGCTTTACTACTCGAAATCTCATTCACCGAGATCACACTGCCTCTCGCATTTTGTTCTTCAAACCTAGCTGACTATCAGCGCACGACTATCAAATTAGTTCCTCTAAGACACTATTCTTACCGTCAGCCAGCACTTGATCACATAGTAGGCTTACCCCCATACAAAGCGTCGACCCTTACACGAGTACGCCTCGAGTGAAAACTTTAAGATCTCGTCGTAGTAATTTAAGAACTATCATTCACTTTCATTGCCGCATGACTAACTCTTTTTCTATAAGAACGTCCATCCTAGGCCTTCATCAAGGCCGGTCTCACAAGCATGCACCAAATCTACCATATCCATTTTACCCGTTGGATAACTCTTACTATCCATGTAATACCCGGGAATGATTTAAGGTCATAAATAATATTTAATGAAGGGCATAAATGGAATTTTTGAAAAAATCGTTGGATAACTCTTACTATCCATGTAATACCCGGGAATGATTTAAGGTTATAAATAATATTTAATGAAGGGCATAAATGGAATTTTTGAAAAAATGAGGCTATAAGGTACACTAACGCAGTTTTAGATGATTGAATCAGTCGGAGGGAGTACCCCAGATCTTAGATAGCCAAGGAAAATGGTATAGTATCAACGAGTGATTTAAATTATGATTTTTAGTGATGAAAGAAAGTGGATCAGGAACAATTTTTGGTACAGCTATTGACCGGGCTGAGAAAACCGAATCGATGTAGGAGACGTTCAGAAGATCAACGGAGCAGGTTAAGGACTAGTATTTAATGTGTAGAACAACCCTTAAGCGATTTCGGGTTGAAACAAATAGATTTAAGGTCGAGTTAACCAGTCGGGCCCAAGTGCAATTTTTCTAAATTTGCTCGGGGGAGGTAAAAACGGTAATTTTCGGAAGTTCCAAGGGTGAAATGAGATGTACAAAGCTTGTGGGCCTTAGTAATATAGTTGGATTTATCAGGGGTGTTGTGGAGAGGGCAGAAATGTCATTTGAAGAAAACTGGGGGCCAAAGTGTAATAAATCGAAATTGAGCAGTGTGAATGCAAGCCAAAATTCAGCCGCCGCCTTCCACCGCACGTGGAGGCCATTTCCGGCGATGGGATGGTCGGGGAGGAACTGGGGGAGGTCGTATACGGCGTGGGCTGGCTTGGGGACCAAGCCTTGGCCACTGATTGGCCGGATTTTTGGTATAAATAGCAAGGGTTTCGGCCGAAACTTGTGGAGCAAATCGATCGCGATTTTGGATGGTTTTGAGAGAGTGGTTAAGGGGCTATTGGTGTTCGCATCAAGGGGAAGATTTTGGGAGGTTTAGGAAGCATTTTCATCAAGAATAGAGGTCGATTGAAGCTCGGCCAAGAGCGGGTGGCGGACCGCCTTCCGTCGCCTATAACTGCCATTTTCGGGCCTTTTCCAGCGAGGTTTCAGCTTGAAACCAGTACCAATGTGATCGACTTCAAGTGGGCTTCAAGGGGGTGCCACTTTCGGAACCATCGGAGCAACTATCAGCAGCCGAAAATTTGGGGAAGAAGGTGGCGCGTGGCTGCACGCGCCACACACCACTCGCACCCACGCGCTAGGCGCGTGGATGGGGGCATTTCAGTAATTTGTCCTCCAGTATTTTTATTTATTTATTTTGGGATTTATCATGTTAAAATAGTTGGGAAAATATTTGAGGAGATAATTATTTTGAAATTATTGAGATGAAAAATGGGAGAAAATAGAAGAAATTAAGGAAAATTTGAGGAAAATGGATTTTAATGCTTCCTTAATTAATTATGGTGTTTAGGAAGTGTGTGGTTCGAGGTTGTCTGTAAGTTTGAATACTTGTATTCTGGCACGCAAAGCGAGGTCATGCACGAGGATCAAGGCGATCCGAATACGTTCGAGGTGAGTAGTCTGACTCTAGTTTTACCCTTGTTTTGAAAATATCTTGGTGTGGGTATAGTGAGTTCAGGTGAGCGGTCTTTCCAGAACTCGGGATGCTATGCTTATGCGTTTTATTCATGTAAATATGGCATCATTTGCATATTGATCATGTGGTATATTGCATCAACTGTTTTTACTTGCAAAAGAGTCGGTGCATAGCGTGTGATTTTCATATCCTCAGGATATTGATTTTTCGTGTCGTTATTGGGTCCATATGGGACTGGATGGGGTCTTCTTGAGAATGGGACAAGGTTAATCCTGGTGAACGAGTGACACGGTAGGGCACTCGAGAGATTAAGTATGTCGCGGCAAGGTTAACCCCAACGGTGTGTGGAAGGTGTTTCCACGGGAGGTTGAGTCTGTCAGGGAGATTTCTCAACATAGACATGTTGCATATCGTTTTGTCTATGTATGCCATGCCCGTATGTTTGTTCATGCATTATGTAAACTGTTTCATGCCGTCACTTAGATGTTTTGTCATCTAACCTGGGTTATGCCCCTGGAACGTTCAATGTTCCAGTCAGGGACTGCTGCGAGGGCAAGGACATGGCCGGTTGAAGGTCAACGGTGCTTAGATTGATAGTCGTTGTAAACTTTGGGGTTTTAGTATGTATTTCAGCTTGTGTATGAACAATTGTACGATAACGTTGTTATCATTTGGTCATTTGTAATACACATTTTGTCATGATAATACTATGTAAGAACCTCGGTGTTTGATGTTAATGTATCCGCTGCGTTATGATATGTCTCGTTTAGTTGTTAAGATTATTGATCTTGTTAAGTTAAACAGGAAAGACTGGGGCTTTTGGGATCTTGTGTGTGCATGTGAAGGTTGTTCATGAAGCACCGCGCGTGATGATGAAAAATAAAAAAAAAGATTCCTGAAAATACCCTTATAGTAACACGCTCGGCGATACGGGGTGTTACAATCCAACCCAACCATTGAGGCAAATACTTACACGACCATCTCATGATCCCACTTAGCATTTCCACACTAATCATCGAGGTTAATCTACCCCTTGAACCTCATAATGTTCGTCTCTTCAACTCACGAGATGACCACGAACCTTGATGTAATTCTTTAAATAGGACACATGGTCCATATTCAAGACATTACTAGTTTCTTTTCCTTAGATCGTGTCTCCACAATACGATTTATCTTACTTTGGGTTGATTCCCTAGGCTTTCGATCTCGATCAACAAGCTAATGGCACACCTCGCATCCTAGACCATTGGAACTTGGATCCCATACAAGGTACAAACCCTACTATGTTGCCCCAGATCTTCCGCATCTAATCATCTCCCACGCAGTCTACTATGATGTCTCGATCGACGGGCCTCTCGTACCCTACTGTAAACCATTCCTCATCCCTCTACACACAGGTCCCTAGATCCAAACTTGTCACTGCGAACACCAAACCAGCAGTGTTGTCACACTGCTAGGGTCTCTTATCTCATCTTTGCGAGCTATATTGGTTGCACCACTGTTGCCTCCTCAACTAACGTAACTCATCCTCCATCATTCGACCATCTCTGGTCCCTCGCTTGACCAAATCCCTTGGATCCTTGTTCTACACATCTCACTTTCAGAGTCATTAAATGATTCTCGAAAATACTTATCATCCGATCCTAACTCATCAGCTATGCTATGCCACATTCGACTAATCATTCATGATTCGATCATTCTTGATAAATACCGGTTATTACATCATTCATCACAAGGATTTTGACTAATGACCTCAAATCAACAGTCTCTAAATCTCTTGGATCCATAATCATGGTTACCGAATCAACCTTAATTTCGAATCATATCATCAGACCCTAACTTTCATAGCTAGGTCATTCCGACCAGCTGTTCTATTGCTTAACAAGGTTAGATCCTCAATTCAATAATCTTTAAGATCTCAACTGAAGGTTCTAGCCAGCTAAGTTTAACAACCTAACTAACTTGGAGCTCTAATACCAATTGTAACACCCCGTCTCGCCGGGCATGTCACTGTAAGGGATTTATTAGGATTTTATTTTTTTCTTCCATACATAAGTTCAACACACGCAGTTTTTCAAAGAATAATCTTCACATGCTCACAAAATCCCAGAACCCCAGTCTTGCCCATTTAACTATCAAGATCAATAGAGCTAAGCTAAACAACGCATATCATTACGCAGCGAAAATAAACAAATTTATTATCATAGATTACCACAATCGTTCATACAACTATCTTCAAATCAAATAAAGATTACAAGACTTTAAGAAATGAAACTAGCGTCTGTTATGCTCATGATGCATTAGCTCTAACTGACCACGTCTTCGCCGCTATCGCAACCTATAACATCCTGCATCGAGCAATAGGAAGGACCGGAACAACTTACCCTGATGAGCCTGCACAAACTTCACAGGGGGTCACCCATCCTTGAGCTTCCCTAACTCAAGCACGCTTAACCCGGGAGTTCTTTGCCTACATTCAGCCCAAAAGGTATCCAACTGGTATTGTTTCCTTTCTTACTTATCCTCGATATATACTACCATTCTCTGAGCTCTTGGAGTATTATATTCTCCCCCCTTGAGCTCATGACATCCCCATCATGTGACCTTACAACCGGTCCTAGATCTCTCCCCTTGCATGGCTGATGTGGGATTCGCCTAAGGTGCCTACACACACCCCCCATAGGGACTTAGCATCCTTGCTAAGGTTTACCCCACCATTACACTCAGAGGCTCGGGTGTCGGCTTTGATACCACCTGTAATATCTTACATTGAGCGATAGAAAAGACCGGAACAACTTACCCTAATGAGCCTACACGAACTTCCCAGGGAGTCACCCATCATTGAGCTTCCCCATCTCAAACACGCTTAAATCGGGAGTTCTTTGCCTACATTCAACCCAAAAGGTGTAAGAACCCATATTTTTGTGAGGTTGCCACGTAATTTAAGCAAGTTTAGAATACAAAAAAATTGGCTTGATAGTAGTTGTCAGTACCGAATCAACTGCAAGGAATGCCTCGGAGTGAAATTGTCTAAGGAAAATGATATGATCTCGATGAGCGTTCCAAGATAAGATTTATGGTATCGAAAGAAATCGGATCGAGAACCATTTTCGGTACAGCTAAAATGCAGTTGCCATTTAGGTTGCAAAATTGAATCTTTGTAGGAGACTTTCAGGAAGTCAACGAAAGCTTAAGAGGGCTCTATTTTTTCGTAAGGAACAACTCTTCAGTGGTTTTGGGATGAAACGATAGCCCAGTGAGGACACTGGGGTAAAATCATCATTATCGAGTAATCTTGAATTATTAATGTTAGATTTTTAGTATCGAAATGCAATTTAATTTAGTGTTTGAGGGTATAATTGAAATTATGAAATTGCCCAAGTGAAATAAGTTGAAAATTGGAAGTTAATTGTGCAATTTCCTATATATATTAATGTGATATAGTGTGTGTATATATATATATATAAATGCGGGCGGGCGTGGAGGCCACACCTTGCAACGTGATGGCCACACCTTCTTCTACAAGTGGAGTTTTTCATGCAAGAGAGATGGCATGCCCTGCAACCTTCAAGTCATGCCTTATGAACCGATCGTGAGTTGGGGTGTTCTTCACGCAAGGAAGAATGGCCGAGGCAGGCGTGAGGCTATGGTGGAGGTTGCCTATAAATAGATAGAGAAATTTATGGAAAATGAAGAAGAAATGGAAAGAGAGTTGTGGCCGAGAGCATCAAAGAGAAGAAAGATGTCAAGAGAGAGTTTACGAGAGAGAGAGAGAGAGAGAGAGAGAGAAAGGGAGAGGAGATGGTGTCGTTGGCGGCCATAGCCACAAGCTCCAAGCAGCCGATGCAACTGCCATGGCAGACGCAGAGTAGATACGCTGGAGCTGCAAGCGCATAGTGGCCACATCGGTTCGATGGAGGCTGGTGCGGTGGTCGAAAATGGCCCGAAGCGAGTTCAGAGGTTGGGCGAAGGTGCTGGAAGCTCAAGCAGGGGCTGCCATGGCGGTGCGTTGTAGTGAGTAGGGCTGCAAGCAGCAAACACGACAAGCATGGAAGCGGCAGGTGTGGTGTAGTGTGGTGGTGCGTGGCGGAGGTGGCGCAATGACGACGGCATGGCTCACAGTGGCTGGCCACGTAAGGTGCAACAGATGGCCGTAAAGAAGAAGAAGCAGAGGAGTGGGAGGAAGAACAAGAAGAGAGGAAGAAAAAAAAAAAGGAAAAAAAGTCAAAAAATCCTAAAAGATCCTAGAAAAATAGGAAATGAATATTTATTAATATTTCGAGATTTTGGGCAAGAAAATGGTTTGGGCACGTGTTTCGAGGATAAGACACGCATACTGAGGAAGCTTGAGAGGCTAAGTTGAGGTAAATAAAATTTCCTAGAAAATTTCAGAAATTCAGGAATATTATTTTACGAATTGTCATAGTGAAATATTTAAGAAATATTTAGTTTGGATTTATTGAGGAAAAAATAGGAAGAAATAGAGAGAAAAATAAAGAAAATGTAAGAAATTATGAAAAAATAGGTTTTAATGCTTATTTAATCAAATATGGTGATTAGGATGCTTTTAGGCTTAAAGTTGAAGTGACTTGTGTTAATTTTGAGGTTAGCACGCAAATAGAGGCGATGCACGAATTTTGAGGCAAGGCGAAATATCGAGGTAGCCAGATAAGCTTGAGAAGGTAAGTGGTATTTCCCAACTGGATTTAGTTTTACGGAAAACGCTTGGTTTGTAAGTGGTTCAACCCAAAAACTTGATTTTAAGTAAATGATTTTATCATGTTGTCATGCCTTAATATGAATATACCATGTAGATTGCATTTACATGTATTAATGATGAAATGTACATATGTTCACGATAATAATATTGATCATGCATCGCTTAAAGGTTTGGGATTATGGACTGGCACCGCTGCTCTACTAAGGGTGCACTCATACACCTTAGCCTGGTAAGAAGACTGTAAAAATGGGGAGCAACAGTTGGGTGTGGTCGACTTAAACTGAAATGATATGGAAAGGACATTTTGTATTCTACATTCATGCACGAAATGTGTTTATTGTTCCCTTACTTAGATGATTCATCATCTAACTTGAGCTTTGCCATTGGAATATTCAAACGTTCCAGATAGAGATTGTAGTAGAAACGAGAATGAATGAGGCATGAAATGACACTTAACAGAGTGCATGATAAATGAAATGTATGTAGTGTAGCCCATGTATTTAAATTATGCTACTTTGAATTCTGAACGTTTTGAGGAATGATGATGCATAACCTTATTTATGGTTAATAAGGATGTAAGAATTGATTTATGATTAATGTTAAGATATCAGGTTCGGTTCTAACTTTCGCAATAGATGTGTATGATAATTCTCTTTCGAGATAAATGAATGAAAATTTTGGGATAGATATGAGGAATGATATGATTTAGCTTTAAGTTTGAAAGAAAAAAAATTATTATCCCAGAATTGTCCCAATTTATAACGCGCTTGAAAAAAGCGGAGCGTTACAAAAGGTATCTAGTTGGTGTTGTTTCATTTCTTACTTATTCTCGATATATACTACCATTCTCTGGGTCCTTGGGGTGTTACACAACCCTTGTCTGGAATGTTTGAATGTTCCAGGGGCATAACCCAGATTAGATGTTGAATCATCTAAGTGATGGGATAAAAATAGTTTACAGAATGCATGTATGTTCATGAGCATGGCATGTAAAAATGACACAACACGTCAACCTTGAGAAATCTCCTTGACATCCACAATCTCTCGTGGGAAATTTCATTTCCCATCATACGAATACATTCCACATCATATGACTCGGATTGACCTTACCGCGACATACTTAACCTCTGGGTGCACATCAACGTCACCTCTAGCTGAGATTAACCTTGCCCATTCTCAGGATGACCCCGTCTCATCCCACCGAACATCATAATAACGACATGATTTCAAAATTAATAATGTCATGAAAGACTCACATGCCATGTATTTTACAAAGCATAATCAATTGATGCAATACGTAGTAAATTCAATATGCACAATATGCTGACAAATCAAAAGCAATTGACAAACGTTCATAAAGATCAGTCTAAGTTCTGGAGGGTAGAACCACTCACTGGAACTAACTAACACATGTCAAAAATCATTTATGGAAACAAAGTAAATACTAGATCGGTGTAATACCCCTGATTTTTAAACTCAAATATGAGGTGATACCTGAGGTTATTAGGTTATAATACTTGAGAAAATAGGTCATTTTAAGGGATTATAAAAGCTTTGGGACAAAGGTTCAGTTTTTGAACCAAGGGTAAAATCATAAATATTGAAATTTGGGTAAAAGTGTAATTTACCCAAAATCTTGGGGTATTGGCGTAATAAGTTCATTTTTCAGAGACCAAAAAGTGCAATTAAAAATGGCCCGGGGACCAAGTTGCAAGGGGTCTATGTGCAGTTACTTGGAAAGTTCAGGCCAAAGCGTTGTTTCTTGAAACCTTAAAATATCTCATCAAAATATCTTCGCTTTGCTTAGCCTCCAAGTTGCTTAGCCTCCAAGTGGGATGCATGGCGCATTTTGGTTGGATGCACATGGGTGGCAATGATGAAACCTTATCACTTCGCGACACGTGGCAGATTTTGATTCATCGGGAAACTCTATAAATATAAAGCCTTTGTAACCTTCATTTGGACATTCTTCAATAGGGGAAAGAAAGAGATTTTGGAGAGGAGAAATGCTAGAAAAATAAAGGGAAGGTTCTGCCAAAATCGGGGGAGAAAATCGGAGAGGAAATGAGGCTTATTGGAAAGTTCGTGTCTCTACTGTAAAGTGTGCCAAACGCCATCAAAACCTGGAGGTAAGTTCAATTTTCTTTTACAATCTTGTAAAAGGATGAAAGGGGAGTCTGTAGGTTCAAACGGCGGTCGAATCGGAGCTAAAATAAGAAAGTTATGGCCGAAATACCAAAGGAGGCGAAGCTGGCTTATTTTTAAGGGAAGCGCATGCAGGTTACGCGCCGACAAGGGGTTACGCATGTGGGGGCGTCAGCCACCTTTCGGCGGCCCGTGAAGGAGCGTCTAGCCTTCGTTTGACCTAAAATTTTCACCATTCTTCTCTTATTTTAAGTATCTACAACCCCATGTAAAAATATTTGAGGTTTGATTAATTGAAATGCGTGATTTCTATAGAAACAGCCCCTAGTGCTTGAAACCAGGCTATGAACAGTGCTATCGAAGGGAAAATGATCAATGTGAGTGTTTCTTGCATCCTTTTGCTACATCTCGATCATTTTGGCTTCATTGGGTGTGGGTGATGACTTGCATATCATGTCTTTCTGGCTTACATGTCATATTTTCCCTTAGTTATGCATATTCCTTCTGCTTTGTCATACATCATGTTCACATTGGTGACTGTGGCTAGTTGTTGGAACATCATGGAAGATCTCGTGCTCTTCCAGTGAGCCAAGAGCGACTATGATGACCGCGGGGGTGATTGCAACACCTTGGCATTGCAACCACAGGGGTGGATTTCATAATAGCATTATTACATTTGCATGCACATACCTTTCCTTTTTTGATTCACTCGCTTAGATGTAATATCTAACTTGGGTTGATGCCCCTGGAACGTGAACGTTCCAGGTATATCAAAAGTATCAGGTGTTTCAGGTTTCAGTTCAAAGCGTGGGCAAGGAGGTGGAGCTTCGCTAGCTTTGGGATTTTGATTTATTATGTAACCCGAATGATGTATTATAAATAGCAGCTAGGATACTCAAGATTGTAAGAGGTGTGTGTGTGGGTGTCCTACAATTGTACCTACAGTGGTGTGTTGAGTCTTTTTGGAGTATTGAAATTCGTGAGCATTTCTTGTACTTGTAAAGAAAATATAGTGGAAACCCCATTTATTTAGCTTTGGTTAACCTTTTAGGTTCGATCAAATGCTTCTATTGGTAAGGGTTTCCATAACGCCCGTAGGTGATGTTTTCTTATATTTCAAGTTATTGCGTACTTGGAAAAGTAGGGCGTTACAATTGGACCACTCTACTTGTTCGAGCTTATCGGCCTACTGTGGTATGCGTGTCCTGACCTCGAAACGTGTGCCCAAATAATTTTTTGGCCAACTCTTTAGGAAAATTAGTAAAACTAAATTTCCTATTTTTTTTCCAAAATACTTCTCTCATAAATTCTCTCTCAAAGTATCCTTGCTTCCCTTCTTTTCGAATGCCTTAAAACCTTTGACCCAAAGCCCTTATTTATAGAACTCCCCAATGAATCATGTGCCACGTGTCACCTCGAGATTTGAGTCCATTATTGCTTTTGCTACTTTGTTAAACCATTTGTTTGGCCACTTTTTAAGCCACTTGGGCCTTTGGGATGTGTACATGGCCAATAGTTTTATGACACTTAAGCATCCTCATCATGACTTCCCATGTACAATCAATCAAAAGCTTTCAACAATGCACTTTGATTTGCGTGCCTTATTTTTACCTTTTAAATGGCTAATAGCTTGATGCCAAGTGTCCCACCTACTTGCATGCCAACTTACACCTTAGATTATGTGCCTTATCTTTAACCAACTATTCACTCTTCTAGTTCGTTACTCTAACGGTCTAGTTCCGTGGTTTCAAGAATTACACTTTGGCCTAAATTTTTTAGGTAATTGCACTTAAACCCCTTGCAACCGAGTCTCCGAGCCATCCTAAATTTTTTTTAGGCCCTTGGAGAAAGGTTTAATTACGCTAATACCCCTGGTTTTTAGGTAAATTACACTTTTATCCCAACCTTAAGAATTATGATTTTATTCTTAGCTCAGAAACTGAATTTTTGTCTCAAGACTTCCTCAATCCCTTGAAATGTCTCATTTCCTCAAGTATCTAAATTTAAAAATCTCGAGTATTACATATTTTATTGTAACATCCCACATCGAGTGATAAGAAAGACCGGAACAACTTACCCTGATGGGCTTACGCGAACTTCCTAGGGGGTCACCCATCCTTGAGCTTCCCCAACTCAAGCATGCTTAACCCGAGAGTTTCTTGCCTATATTCAGCCCAAAAGGTATCCAGCTGGTGTTATTTCCTTCCTTACTTATCCTCGATATATACTACCATTCTCTGGGCTATTGGGGTATTACATTCTTCCCCCCTTGAGTACATGATGTCCTCATCATGCCACCTTACAACTGGTCCCAGATCTCTCCCCATTGCATAGTCGATGTGGGATTTGCCTAAGGTGCTTACATGCACCCCCCTCAGGGACTTAGCGTCCTCGTTGAGGTTTGCCCCACCATTGCGCTCAGAAGCTCGGGAGTCGGCTCTGATACCACCTGTAACATCCTACATCGAGTGATAGGAAGGACCGAAACAACTTACCCTAATGAGCCTACGCGAACTTCCCAGGGGGTCACCCATCCTTGAGCGTCCCCAGCTCAAGCACGCTTAACCAGGGAGTTCATTGCCTATATTCAGCCCAAAAGGTATCCAGCTGGTTGTTGTTTCCTTCCTTACTTATCCTCGATATATACTACCATTCTCTGGGCTCTTGGGGTATTACATTTATGACCATTCAATTTTTCAGGCTAAAATTGGTTATACCAAAAATTTTCTTTTGTTTCATTGCCTTCAGTGTCATAAGTCCTATCTCAAGACACTTACCCTAATGAGCCTACGCGAACTTTCCAAGGGGTCACCCATCCTTGAGCGTCCCCAGCTCAAGCACGCTTAACTAGGGAGTTCATTGCCTATATTCAGCCCAAAAGGTATCCAGCTGGTGTTGTTTCCTTCCTTACTTATCCTCGATATATACTACCATTCTCTGGGCTCTTGGGGTACTACATTTATGACCATTCAATTTTTCAGGCTAAAATTGGTTGTACCAAAAATTTTCTTTTGTTTCATTGCCTTCAGTGTCATAAGTCCCATCTCAAGACACTTATCAATGACATACTTTTTTCCTTAGATATTTATGTTCTGGGTTACTCTTTTCTATCGATTTGGAAATTATTTAACTAAATTCTCAAATCGATTTTCAATTCCTTGAACTTACTTAACACCACGCATTATGGGGTATTACAATAATCATCATCAAAACAAAAAATTCAACATTTTTTTTTCATCAGCATGTTATATCTTATTGTTATAACAACGAGTTCATCGTCTCCATCACTGTCATCTCTTTAATCTTCCTCTTCAATGGACTTCAACGCAATAATTCATTTCTTCTTGCTATTGTTGTCCTCTTCTTCTTCTTCTTCTTCTTTGAGTTCCATCTCATGGGTGATGAGGGATCCCATCAACTCATCAAGAGCAAAAGTCTTGAGATTCTTTAACTCTTCGATGGTTGTGACTTTAGGCTTCCATTCCTTTGGCAAACACTTTAAAATCTTTCTAACAATTTCATGGTTAGGATAAGTTTTGCCAAGATACTTCAGATTATTAATAATATTAGTAAATCTAGTAAATCTTTCAGAAATAAACTTATCAGATTTCATCTTAAAAAGTTCATAACTATGAACAAGCATACCAATCCTAGTTTCCTTAACTTGATCAGTCCCCTCATGTGTTACTTGTAACATATCCCATATTTCCTTAGCTATGTTACAACCTGAGATTCTATTAAATTTAGCAGGTGAAAGTGCACAATATAAAAGATTCATAGCTTTAGCATTACTTTGTGCCTTCCTAATATATTTTTCATTAAAATTTTCCTTCGGTTTCGGAACTAATTCCCTAACTTCTATAATGATAGGCATCTCTATACCCTGGCTTATGGCTCTCTATGCATCATAATTATTTGCTTGAACATATATTTCCATCATAGCTTTCCAATAAGTATAGTTTGAGCCATTGAACAATGGAGGATGATTTGTGGACTGATCTTCGGCTGTACCATTTCCAATAATGGTTGCCATAATGTAATATTGAAAACAAATATCGCAAGAAAAAGTAATAGACAACTTAACATATTATATACCTGCTCTAATACCAATTTTTTCCCAAGAAAATACCCAAGAAGAGGGGGGTGAATTGGATTTTTCAAAAATTTATAATTTTAGTTCTTGTTGAAAACTCTTAAATTGTGATCTTGTTAAATGGTTATTGCAGTATGAATAAGAATAATAAAATCAAGCAACCACAAAGAATATAAGAATTTTTATAGAGGTTCAACTCTTAAGAGCCTAGTCCTCTCTCCTAAGACTGAGTTTAAGGGGTTCATTAGGGAAATATAACACTACCTTTTAATTAAAGTTAGAACCAACATACAATCCCTTACTTAAACAAAAATCACTAACGCATTACTAGCAAATACAAAACCCCTCACACAACAAATGGGTAAAACAACAAACTTACAACCAAAGACAATTTCAAACAAGTCATCAATGTTGAGAATTCTACCAGCCATCACACTTCTAGCACCTTGAACTTTCTTGCTCTTATTTGAATGCTTTTCCAATAGTTTGTTCTATCCCCTTTAACCTTTATACTCCCTCTCTATATATACATCTCTAGAGAATTAGCTGCTACAAAGAAGGGCAAAAGAGTAATTTTGAAATTCAAAAATTCTTCAACTTTTCCAGGCTGCAACTAGTACATTTCAACATATGTAGGTATCTTAGTTTACAAACACATCAGAAAAAAAGATTTTGTACAAAAAAACAATCAAAGAAAGCTAATGAGATAAACTGATATCAAAATTAGCCTTAAAATTTTTCAGGCAAAAAGTTCTTGAGAGTTAGAGACAACAAAATCAGAATCTGCAAAAGTGAAGTCAAAATATATTTTCTTCAAAAAGAAATTTTGCTTTTTGCATGAGGAAAAGATATACATATCAAGATACGATTTTAAAGTACAAGATGAAAACATTTTATATAAATAGATGTTTGAATGAGCAATAAAAGAAATGCCAAAAACAAAGTGCAACAGAAACAACCGTTAGACTTTGATCAACTGAAGTTGCCACTTCGATTGATCTAAGTAGTCCAACAATCTTATGCACAACACCTAAGATCAGATGCCAACATTCTAGTCAATTTTGGTCAGCTTAAGATAAACTTCAGTCGACCAAACTTAAGCATGAACAAATACAAACATTCTGCCTTATTTTAGTCGACTTAGGCTAAACCATAAGTTGACTTGAGATATATAACCATGAAAAATACATCTTTTTCTTCACAAAGAACTAATAAAATATATTTATATTATAAAAATATTTTTGTTATCATTAAAATCTTATTTTCTTACCCTTGAGCTTAAGATCTATGTTTGAGCTTCAAGATATATTTCAATAGTTGAAATGGGAAAGAAATAGAAAGAACTTGCTGGTTACAGCTTTCAAAGCTATTATCCTTTGGAGAAATCAACAAGTGTATCGAATCAGCCAAACTATAAATACCCATGGTGTGCATGAAGTTGAAGTTGAGGTTAGCAAGTCTAATAGAAAAATTCTTTGGAGAAGAATGAAAAAGAAAATAAAGAAAAAAAAAAAAGGCTTGAACTGAAAGCCATTATTTTCTAAGTTCATTTGCCTTCAAGTATTTCATATCTAGACACTACAAAAAAAAGGGTTATTTTATGGCGATTTTTTGTGGGTTATTTTGCAGAGATTTTTTTTTTTTGCGACAATTTTAAAAATCACCGCAAATATGGTATTTTGCAACGGTTTATCAATTGCTGTAAAATACATTTTTTGTGACGGTTTCTTCCACATTTTGCTGCGATTTTAAAAAATCATCTCAAAATTTAAAATTTTAAAATTAAATTTTGCGATAGTTTTTATAAAACTGTCACTAAATTTGGAAAATTATTAAAAAATTAAATTAACATTAACATTTATGATGATTAAGAACTGTTGTAAAATTTATTAATTTAATTATTAAAAAATTAAATTAAATTAACAGTTATGACAGTTAAGAACTGTCGCAAAATTTATTAATTTAATTATTAAAAAATTAAATTAAATTAATATTTGTGGTGGATAGGAATCGCCACAAAATTTATATTTTGGGGCTATTTTGAAGAACTGTCGTAAAAACAAATCTAATATTCATATTAAAAATATATAAAATTTTGATATTTTATAGAAAGAAATTTTAAAAAAATATGTTAACTTTTTTTTATTTTTTTAATCAATTAATTAATATAATTTAATTCAATTAATTTATTCTAGTATTCTTTTTATTTTATTTAATTTGGGGTCCAAGTGTAATTTTGAAAACTTGGGGCCCTAAGTGTAATTATGAAAACTTGAGTTTGTGGGTCCAAGTGTAATTTCCTAAACTTGGGGGGGGGTCATAATTTAATTCTAGAAACTTGAGTTTAAGGGCCCACATGTAATTTGAAAAACATGGGGGTTGAAATGTAATTCTGAAAAATAGTGGTTGGGTTAATATATAATTAATATGCGCGTATATATGCCAAGGGATCGAAACTGGGGGAAGACATTGCATTGCCACGTGGTGCGGCCATAAGCCTTGCGTGTGTGTCGGAAATAGGGACAATTTTTTAAATCACCGCTAAATGTTACCAATTGTCGTGAAATAATAAATTTTGAGAGATTTTTAAATTGTTGCAAAAAAATATAACTTTGTGGCAATTACTCCAATAGTTGCTAAAAACCACCACAAAAATACTTCGCGACGGTTGTATCTACGGTGGTTTTGAAAATCATTGCAAAATCAAAATTGTCGCAAAATGACAAAAAAAATTGTCATCAAAATTCAATTTTTTTGTAGCGAGAGAGAAAAAAGAGCTTTAATTATTTATCCCTCAATTCTCTCTACCTGTATTGATTAATCCCTCTTAATCTTTCTTTCATATTCTTTTGAGGGTTATTTACCCTGTGAACTTTTGTTCATTCATTTGAGAGCTGCTTATCTTGTGAGCTTTTGCTCTATAATTTTCTATCTCAACTGGCTATAAGCGTTAGTGCCTCGTCCCTATAAAAGGTCTAAAAAAGGTTATAATTGAGCTTTGTAAAAGATATTATAAAGGATATAGTTAAATTTTGAAAAAATTACTGTAATAGAGGATAGAATTGCTCTATGTGAATAAGCACTCTATAGTAGATTCAAGAAAATCCTTATGAAGAGTCAAGCTAGTAGAGTAGGTTAACTTAAGACGAACTACTATAAATTCTATATACTATCTATTTCATTTCTCTTTTATTTGATTTTCATATTTCATGTACTTTTAGTTTACAGTCACAAAATCGTTTTCAAAGCTATAAAAAGACAAAACACTTTTTATATAAAATCTTCATCAAATCGAAAACATTTTGAAAGAACCAATTCATCCCCCTAAATGCAGACTCTTATATTTCATTTTCAGCTTCATTTTCTTCACCCTTTTTATACTCAATTGCATCTCAATCTTTTCTTTATCTTTTCTCTTCTATTTCCAGGATTCTCTATTGCTTCTCTCTTTATCTTCATCTCCTCTTTTTCTGTCAAGGTTTCCTATTGATTATCTTCATTTTTCATTTATTTATTTATAATATTAAGTTTATGATATTAGGTTGATAAATTAAATTATAATACTAAGTTATAATATTTTCTTTAAGGCCCATTTCTTTGAACTTATTTTCTCTGCCCCGTTTTCTACAAAAAGAAATTTAAATTATAAAAAATTCATATAAACTCACACTTTTAAGTAAAAAAAAATAATACAAATTTAAGATAAAAAATAGATAAAAATATACATAAAATTAAACCCAATCAAAAAGGAAAACAAAGGATTGACAAAAAAAAAAAAAAAAAAACGAGAGAAAAATTAAGAGACGCATTGTGTGCAGCAAATGAGAGAAAACCAAAGTAGGATTATCTCCATTAGCCCTATGGATATTAATTTTATTACAGTATCAAGTACAAAAATGCTCTCATACAAACAGAAATAATAAATATTGCGTAGTATTAAATGTGCTTGAATATTTCAACTCTTCACAGAATCTAAAAATAGGCACAGCATATCGCCCCACCTGGGTTCGTCCGCACACCGTAAAGGTAGGATTCATGGGGAGAGAAGCCACTTTTTGAAAGTTTATTTTGGGTGTGTATAGTTTATTTCTGCATCTAAATTTACATGAAAAATAGATCAAGAGGAAAGGTCACTCACTCGAAAAAATTAATCGGGTAAAGCTCAAAACGAGTTATAAAAAAAAAAATAGGCACAGCAGCAATAATTAGTTACCAGTAAGCTGGTATTAGTACGAAGTAACCTTGATGTGGTTTTCTCCTAGACTGTGTTTCTGGAATCCAAGTAGGCATCAAAAGTAAATTTTTAATACAAAAAAAAAAAAAGAAATCAAGAAATCTTCTCCGGGAATAAAATATAAAATGAAATTTTAAAAGTGCAAGTAATGTAGCTGTGAACAATAGATAATCATCTATCCCAAACTTTGAACCCACCCACAATTCCGGTGGCCTCCGGTAGACTATTCTTTTCAATCATCTGCCTCTAATCAAAGGTGGTTTGTGCCGTGGACATTGTTGGAGTTTTTTGGGTGCTGGAAAGCAAAGGAAAGACTGTACAAATAGGACTCTCCCCCACCCTTGCAAATCGGAGAGCCTCGGGCACTGCACAGGGACACTCTTATGGTTTATATTTTATTCCTGAGTATTGGGCTTTCAAGGAATTCAGTGTTTCTATGATGTATTATTTCTCGTGTAGTAATTATCTCTGTTTAGTTATAAACCTTTGAGGAAATTGACCTTAAACCATAAGGTCCCAGGAGCTGCCCATCTGAGAAATCATAGCAACGAAACAAGAAGTAAAGGAGACTCTGGTACACACGAAAAGACCTTGCGACAGGAATGCCACCCTATTGTTTATCAACTGCAAAAGGGATATTATTCAAGATGGCAGTACTAGTGAAACCCCACCCAGGTAAACAAATAAGTAAATAAAAGTGACCAAATGGAACACACGGATGCATTCATCTATAGTCCTCAAGTTAAACTCATTCACTTTGTACAAGCCACGACAAGAACCTTACCATATACTGAGATGTAGGAATTGCATTTTGGACATCATCATAAAAAATGCAACAGCCCATAAAAAAACAGAATCACCAATGTTGGTGGCAAACCAATAATTCACAATGAATAACATACTAGTTCTTAAATCTCAGGCAGTTGATAGTACTATCGTGGGCCTGAGATCTGCTGTGATGATATATAAGAGAAGAAAATAGGCGAGCTGCTCTTTGTGCTTGTAAGAGAAGCATTTGCCTGTGGATGCAACATGTAATCGTCTTGCCAATTGTTATCTTCTATAGTTGAAGCCTCAGTAAAACGGCGCCCATAAAAGCGCAAAAAGTTTAACGACTCCATCCTAGGCCGACCAAAAGGGAGTTTACCTTCCAACATGCTGACAACAGTCACCATATTTGGTCTAAGTGCAGGCTCCTCATGAACACAACACAATGCAACACACACAAATTTCTCCACTTCTGCACTAGTAACCCGCCCCTCTAGCCTTGGGTCAGCTAGTTCCAAGTACCTACCTTGCTCATGCATCTCTAATGCAAATAGCGGGAAATACACAAGCCCCTGTTCTGATGAAGATAATGAGTTGCCACCGCCACTGTTATCATCATCATTACTGTGGGTCTGTGTTCTCAAGGAGCAGTTTTTTCTTCCACTTACAATTTCGAGCAATACCATTCCAAAACTATAAACATCAGTTTTATCTGAAATTGCAGAGCTAGTAAGCCATTCAGGAGCAAGATAGCCACGGGTGCCTCTCATTGTAGTAAATAGACTAGACTGCTCAGAGCTTAACAGTTTTGAAAGCCCAAAATCAGATATTTTTGCCTGGAAATGGTCGTGGAGGAGAATGTTCTCTGGCTTGACATCACAGTGGATAATCTTCTGTTGACACCCAGTATGCAAGTATGCAAGCCCACGTGCCGTTCCAATTGCTATGTCAACTCTTTCTTGCCATTCCAAGACCGGCCCACTACCAAATAGTGTTCGGTCTAAAGAGCCACGATTCATATACTCATAAACTAACAACCTTTCTCTACCTTGAGCACAAAAGCCTCTCAACTTGACCAAATTGACATGGTGAATATTTCCAATAATGGCAATCTCAGTGCAGAAATCCTTCTTCCCTTGAACACCAAAATTAGTAATCTTCTTTACTGCCACTAAAGAGTTATCCGGGAGTGTACCCTTGTACACTGCACCAAACCCACCAGAGCCAATCTGTGTCCTGAAGTTATCGGTCGCTTCCTCAAGCTCCACATACTCAAATCTTATGGGTAATCCTGGGATGGAGAAGGCCTCCAGGTCCCCGGAAGAAGGAGAGGATGGGCAGGCTAGGTTTAACTTTCCAGTTCTGATGATTCCTGATCTTCTCCACCAGAGCAATCCCAGTGCAACTACTAGGAACATCCCAGTAAAAGGCAAGAGGACTAAAGCAACTAGGGGAAATCCTGCTCCTTTATCGTCACTATTATTATTCTTACCATAATTTGGAGTTGAAGATCTGAGAAGTGTTTTAATAAATCCAATTCGATCATTATTACTTCCAGTACTCAACATAAGTGATCCCAACTTGTTTTGAAGCACGTAACAAGACTCGGATGAGTTTTCATAAAAAACTCCCAAGCACAAACAGTCAGATGAGCAAATATATTGACATACAGACAAGTTTACACCATACTTGATAGGCGTGGTGAAATCATTAGCAAAGTAGTCAATACCATAGCCAAGTCCCAAATATGATACCAACGTAGAGTTCTGCTTATTGTTCTTATCAGTTAAATGACAAGAAACTGGCAAGGAATGAGAATCATCACTTGGCACACAATCAGTTGTATGCTGTGAGCTAGCATGGAAGTTAGATGGACAAGAACAGACAGGACCATTTGATGCATCAGTATCGCTGCACAAACCAAGCTTCCCACAAGTTAAAGGAATTTGGCATTTATCAGATGGCCCCACAAATTCCTGCTTCAAGCTAGTACCAGAAAAGCTACCGATGATCAACTGGCCAGAAGCATCCAACTTGGCAATTCGGAATTCAGAGGGAGACAAGTTCACCATAATCACAACTGCAGTAGCATCATGAGCAAATAGGTAAAGACCTGTCTGGTTTATCGCCATATACTCCACTACATAATTGGAGTTTGTGTAAGCTCTGGAATCCATTGATAGTTTCCAGTATGTGATATTCTGCCACTGCAGTAAAGTATCAGAGGCACCAAGTACAAGCTTGTAATCACCAATTGATAAGTCACCATTTGAAGCAGCACTGGATAGTGATTTCCCAACTGGCAAGTTCTGCCCAATAACAATTGTATCAGTTGGATAATCGAAGCTCTCCCAAAGAGTATCATTAAATTGATTGAGCAAGATGAGATTTCCATGCTCAGTTAACTGAAGCGCAAATACTGGTAACTTTAATGGCAGTGTTGACCATTTAAAATTGCCATATTGATCCGTAATTGAAATACCATTACGAGTTAGACTCATCTTTCCAAACTCTGAAACAGAAGCGTTACCATTTGCAGACCAGATGACTGTATTGGACGCCGCATGAATGACACACAAATAAAAGTTTGTTGGCTCACCACCAGGGTTGAACATAGCAGCTTTGAACGTCCCATTGCGTGAGGCTAAGAAGCTACCTGCGCTGTCAATGAACTTGAGATGAGAAGCCGTGAAGTTCGGGTACACTAACTCCATATAAACAATCCCAGAAGCAAGAGTACATGATGATGATATGATGGCTAAGGCCAATAATAGCAAAGGGCCCATAATACCTGGGATGGGAGAAAGGAAGAACAGAGAAATGTTCTAGGAAAGCGGAGGAAAGGTGTTGGTGATTCTTGCATTGGTCTGCCCTGCTTTCTGATCCTCTTCTTTTCTCCAACTTCCTTATGGGTTTCACGTTGACTACGTGCTACAGAGACTCTGTTCCCTCTCTCAACCGACTTGATACTGATTGGTAGCCCACAGAAGTGGGCGCCCATTCGTTCGTACATCAGGCGTTAAGATATTGATTTCAGTGCCATTCTGACCAAAGAATGTTATGTTTAATCAAAGATAATTGCAGCAGTGCCATGCGCCACCACATCACTTCATTTAAAATTTTAAAGAACTTGTAGACTATATTCGCTCGCACAACTGGCACCCGAATTCCATTAAATGGCACCTTTCTGAATATTGCAAAAAGTAAAACGAGAGAGAATAAAGAACACCCACCTTTACAAATAAACAATAAAAAAAAAAAAAAAAACAGCAACTTCCCAGATATAAAACAAGAGACATTTCGTTCGGGTAAAACATCAAACAGGTTGCGTGCAATAACATTTACCTCTTGGATTAGGAAAGCGCGTCCACGAAAAAGTGCTATCTGGGTTCACCCCATGACCCTAAAAACATTAGAGGCCTCGAATCGGCTTCTGCGGCCTCTTCTGCAAACGCAGCGCGAGTTCAAAAACGGCATACGTAGGAGAAACCGACACCGTTGACTCCTTTCCGTCACAAAGTGACAGTAAACAAGCATATAAGATAATTGATTTCACTTACCATCGTAGTCATTTGAGATGGTAGTAAATAATTATTCTTATTAAGAAATGTTATTATCAATCATGCTGCTCGTTGCTACGGCAAAGCATTGTGTTTACTGTCAATGCAAGTTCACATTTCGCAATCCAAACCAGTTATCCCTTACTTTCCTTTTGAATCATACGAATCAATACATTCGCCATTATTTTCTACCGAATTCAATTGGCCAACTGGCAAGTGGACGAAGGAGGAATTCAATTCAATAGAGACTGCTTCATTTTAAAATTATTCCATTCTGGAATATGCTTGAATCCCAGTTGCTTGTATATATATATACATATGCAGACATTCAATAATTTCGGCTAGTTGAAGAGATGAAGTCAACTCTAGGGTCACATCACATCTACCAGCCAGATATATATATATATATACGTACTCAATCAAAACCAAAATAATAAATATATAAACCAAAAATATAAATTCCAAGTTACCCCTTTTACCGTGAATATTGTTGTTCAATTACAATAATAAATTTATAGATAAAAAAATTATCTAAAAATAATTTATGTGTGAATTATCTGAATGATGGGTTACTATTGAGAGTGATGAATGACTCTCTCGAGATAGAGCGACGACGATGGATGAATCTCTTGGGTAGATTAAGAAAGATGGATGACTTGTTTAAAAAGAAGATCGGTTAGGGACGTGAGTGAGGATCTCCCCGCAAGCACTCCGATGTTTAAATTAACCTCTCGAAAGTATAAAGTAGTCGAATGTAAACAGAAAATGCGAATGTGAGAGCTTACATACCGAATGAGGGAGGATAATCCCTCTATTTATAGCTATAGAAAAGACTACCAAGTGTTGGGTGACCCGATTTTATCGATGAGCAACTTAGAGCTAGTTTTGACCAGGTCTCATGGGGGTGATGATGCGCAAATCACAGGCGTGGGCACAATGGAGCGCCAATGACACCCTTGAGTAAGGGTTACTTGAGGGTGTAAGGCGCGGGGCATCTTCGGATAAGGTCACTCGGGGGTACGGGCATGGGAAACCCCCGAGTGAGGGTTACCTGGGGGTGCGAGCACGAGCACATACGTATGGTTGTCAAGGTCATGCTAGGCCATGAATGGACCATGTAAGGCCGCAAGGGACACCCCAGGTAAGGTCACAAGGGGATGCCTTACGTCCATGAGTGAGTGTATTTTAAAATATGTATTTTGATGTAAAATATGTATTTTAAAAATATTTTTAATATAAAATATATTTTTATTTTTCAATATTTGATTGGCATAAGAAAATGTTTTTCAAACATTAATTATATGTACATGTATGCATATGTATATATATAGTATATGTATGTATTTATACATATTTAGATATATATATATATATTTGTATGCATTTATATTTAGATATGGATATATAAACGTATATATTTTATATATAGGTGTTATGATGAAAAGATAATTTATTAATTTTAATATGAATAGAAAAATGATATACAAATTTTGAATTGATAAATCATTTTTCTCTATTTTCATTTTTTTTTTCATCAAAGCATTAAAAAATGGGTAAAACACTTGCTTTAATTATGCAGTTTATTTTTTTTCCTATAGCTAGTAGTGGTGTGGTAATTTAATTAAAGGTAAATTGCATATATATTACATATGGTTTGACTTATTTGCACACTCCTTTTGTACTTTAAAATCGATCATAAAAATTCTTGAGTTTTCAATTACTTCGCATACTCCAATTTTAAAATCTAATGGTGTCCATTCTAAACCAACACCACATAGTTTTGTTTTACACAATTAATTAAATTATTTAAATCAAAAAATAAATTTAAATAAAATAAAAATTTAAAAGAAAAAAGAAAATCATCAATTTGAAGGTTCAAGTTGGCAAAGAGAACTCATCATTGGTGATTTGGAACCAAATGGAGAGATATAATAATTATTGTCAAAATACAACAATTGAAATTTGTGATGTAGTAACGATAAATTATGTCATAACAAGGCAAACAACCGGCAAATATCACGTTGTGAAAATTGGTAACGGGTGGCTTTAATCTCTAGTTGTTTAATCTCTAGTTGTATGGTTCTGGAAGGGCATTAGGGCAGTTCAAGAGGGCATGGTCTAAGGGGACTCGACCTGGCTGGACTTAGCCTAGGAAAACTGTCTTGTTGTACCTATCAAGTATCTTCGTTACCTAGGAGAAGCAAGGTGAATGCACAGATAGACCGCCAGATGGAATCTTAAACAGGCTTTCAGGTGAGATCTTGGGGTGGAATCTAGGATGAACCTCTAAGGGTACCTGTGAGAGGGGATTTGTTAAGTTTGCACAATTATATCACCGCACACTCAAAGAAGGGTGATAAATTGGGTGTTATAAAAGATACTTGACAATTTGAAAATTTTGTTTGAAATAAGGATGAAGTGTTATGAAATAGTGAATGTGTAACGTCCTGTTTTTCTGAGAATTTAAATAACTTAGGAATTTTGAGAATATTTTTTTTTTCAATATAAATCATTTCTCGACAATTCCGCTCTACCTTCCCAGCATATTAAACAAGAATCAATAAGATAATCAGGTTATCATCATAAATGCGAAAGCTTAAAATCGAAACCTAATATGGTACAATCCTAACTGAAACGTTTGAATGTTCTAGGGGTATAACCTAATTAGAAGATGAATCTTCTAGTGAGCGTTTTAAAAACAGTTACATGAATGCATGATGCAAATATATGAACAACCATTTGTCACAGTGTAACTTCCCAAGCCCAGCCAGACACGAAACCCTAGGCAAAATCCTGACACCTTCGGCAGGATAATCCTAACGTTGTTCCATCAATTGCCCTTAGAGAATTATGGCTACACTATCGGGGCGACATCCCAATCCCATGCACAAGTATCAATATGCTAATAATATCGTGCCATATGTAAATCACATATTTCCATGCAATAATATATAAACAAATGTGACAAAAATGATCATAACTTTCATGAATATCATTCATAACATAAGCAACCATATCATATATAAGTTTTTGAGACAAAACCACTCACCTAATACCCAAATTTTAGAACACCTCAAAAAATGTGCATCGCCTCAATTTTCGCACAAATCCTCTATTCTTGTGCACCACCTCAATTCTCGTGTACTATCTCTATTCTCGTGCACTACCTCAATTTTCGTGTATTGTCTCAATTCTCATGCCCAGCCTTGATTTTCGTGCCACACCTCAAAAATTGCACAAATTACTTAACCTTAAGCATAACAATCCTATGAACCATATTTATTTTAAGAACTTCAAAAGGAAATTCGAGAACTTACCTTGAAACTTTGATTGCACGCACAATAAGGTTAGTCATTATTGAAATTGAGAAACTGAAAAGCCAAACACCAAATCTTTTTGCATAGCACCCTCAACTTATTTTTCTCGATTTTTCTATATTTTTCACATTTTTTCAGCATCCCACACGCCCCCACTTGATCTATCACATGCCTGCGCGTGAATGTCGCAAGTCAAGCCCACACTCCAGCCTTCTTCTCCGGTGATGGCACACCGGCGATGATGGATCTTTAACCCTCGAGAAACGTCTCCTCCAGTCTATCCGAATGGCATATCTTGTGCCTTGAAATGAGCACTGGAGAGCCTTAAATGGACCGGCCAAAGCCTCGACCGAGACCACCGCCTCCCTTCTCCGGTGAACTTCGAATCCCTCCAAACGCACACAAAAACGCCTCAAACTTTCCAAAATTCATCCTCAAGCCTTAGGTAACAAAAGCCCCTTATTGAAACCTCTCAGTTCGTTCGAAAACGAGCGAAATTTGAAGCCCCAACTTGCTAAAACCTTCGAGTGAAACTCGACTATTTATAGCCAAAATCAACCCTCGAAACACCCATGACTGCCTTACCCAATGCCTCAAATGCCTCAAGCACCCCTCGGAAGACCCCAAAGCAGTTACCAACCGCCTTGAATGGCCGATTACAGGTCTGACATGGTCGACCAAATCGTGGCCAAAAACCTTGAAATCCGGCCACCCTCGTGCTCGCCGACAATCCAACTTGAATCCTTGAGCTCCCTCGACCATGCCCTCGAGATCCCAATGGTCGGAAACCCATGGTCGACGACCGGCAGTGGCTGTTGGCCATAGCAGCTTCCATCTTTGCAAAATTGCACTTTCGCCCTGATTAGTGGTTAATTTTGTAAAAATTTTGTTATAATTATACCCTTCTTTTGATCTTAAAAATGGTTTAAATTAGATATTAATATATTTTTTATGGTTATATGCAAGTTTAAATTGAAAAATGAATGAAATGAAATTTTAAAGTAAAATTTAATAATAATAATAATAATAATAATAATAATATATAAAATTATATATAATACATATACATCATTATATGCATGCATGTAATATATATATATATATGTGCCATGTGTAATACATATATATAATATATAATTTATTAATAACATTAAATTATTTTTTTTTTAGGCATGAAGAATTCAAGCCCATGAAGACTTAAAGTCCATGAAGAATTCAAATCCATGAAGAAATCAAACCCATGAAGAAATCAAGCCCATGAAAGATTAAAGTCCATGAAGAATTCAAACCCATGAAGAATTCAAGCCCATGAAGAATTAAGGCCCAATTTGAGCAACCCATGGAAGATATTATTTGGAGAAGGCCCAAGGATTATTTTTAATTCTAATGAAGATTAAAAAACTAATTTATAGAAATCTATTTTTATTTTTTATGTGAGAGCTTTATTAGGTGTGTTTTTTAGCTAAAATCCATTTAACTATTAGGTGGATATTATAGCTAAAATCCATTTAACTTTATGAGTGCTTTATTAGGTATGTATTTTAGCTAAAATTCATTTAATATTAGGTGTGTATTATAGCTAAAATCCATTTAACTTTAAGTGTGTGAGTGCCCATTAGATATAATTATGTCTAATTGAATAATTGAAATTGTGTGGTTTGTATTGCATCTTGTGGCCTATAAATAGCTCACTTGATTGCATTTGTAAGTGTGATTATTATTCTTGAATCAAAATTTAGTTGTTTTCTTATAATTCTCTCTTTAAGAATTGTCCTTGTTCTTTCCCCTTTTCTTTAGTATTCTCTCTTGTGATGTTACTTCCTTCATTTTTTCTTTTAAATTCTTATGTCATTTATTATTACTTTATTATTCACCGCCTAAATGGCCGGTTAATTTGTGCCTTTAAATTTTTGTAATTTTAATTCTTGTCATTTAATTATTCACCGCCTAAATGGCCGGTTAGTTTATGCCTTTAAATTTCTACAATTTTAATTCTTGTCATTTAATTATTCACCGCCTAAATGGCCGGTTAGTTTATGCCTTTAAATTTCTGCAATTTTAATTCTTGTCATTTAATTATCTACCGCCTAAATGACCGGTTAGTTTCTGCTATTTTAATTCTTGTCATTTAAATTCTGTTATTTAAATTACGTCGTTTAAATTCATGTCAATTAACTTTTAAATGGAAATGAGTAGCTAAATCTAATCTTGGGTTAAGGCAAGGACAGTGTCCAACGCCAATGATTCCCAAAGAAAGCTGCGCTTTAAATGAGTAACATTAATTTAAATTTCAGTATGAGTGTATCTTAATTATTGAGAAATCACTAGGTTTGGATTGGAGCGTAAGCCTAACTTAGAGCTTTCATGTCACGCATGAGAGTTACTAGAACTGGAAATTCTATCATACCCAAACCCGGATGATTAATTTAGTTGTCTTGTATATTAATTGTAATTGGATTTATGGTAGTTGCTTAAATTAGAATCTCACATATCATGTATGGGGATTGCTTAAACTAGAACTATCATAATCTCTAATTGCATTTAATAACAAACCCTCATATCTGAAATTAAATTAATGTTACTAACCTTATCTGTTAAAATTTGGGAATCAACGGGTTGGCACTGAAATTGTCTTAACTCAAGTACTATCCAATTTTATATTCTCACTTTAAGTATTTATTTCAATTACTCCCTTAATTTATTTCCTAGTATCTGTTGTTTAAAAAACCATAAAAAAATCTTGTTGCCAATTTGTCCAAATGCGTGTGTGCTTGTGTGTGACATTCTTTTTATTTTGCCATAAATAAATCTCTCAGTGGACGACCTGGACTCATTCAGAAAATATAAATTTAAATTTGGACTACAACTGCACTCGTACACTGACGAGTATAAACCTCTCACCTAAATAAAGAAAAAAATATAAAATTTTTATTGTGTTTTAATTGCAGGGTGGGAGTGCAGTCAAATTTTGGCGCCGTTGCCGGGGAGATTGAGGCAAAAACATAAAGAAAAAAATATATAAGAAGAGGCATCTCCTGATAAATTCGGTAACTCTGTTTCTTTTTACTTTATTTGTGCATAGTGTATGATACTTAGGTCAGGTAAAACTATAGAATATCAATCACTCATGTCTCAACACAATGAGAACATGCCACTTACACACAACATGTCTGCATATGGTAGTGACCACGGTGACCCTGATCCCATTGATCAGGGTATGATCAGACCCCTTAGGGAGTATCTTCATCCTCCTAGGCAGACAACCCCCTCATGCATTATTCTTCCCATCAACCATCATAGGTTTAACTTCAAACCTGGCACAATCCAATTGTTGCCAACTTTTCATGGCATGGAATCTGAAAATCCATATACTCATATGAAAGAATTTGAGGAAGTATGTAGCACTTGCATGGACCATACAGCAAATGAGGATGTCATAAGATTAAAACTCTTTCCATTCTCATTGAAAGATAAGGTAAAAATATGGTTAAGCACTGTCCCACCTAGATCTATAGGAACTTGGAGAGAAATGCAAACAACTTTCTTAAAAAAATATTTCCCTGCCAACAGAACTGCTACTCTTCAAAGACAAATCATGAACTTTGCCTGTAAATCAAATGAGAATTTTGCTCAAGCGTGGGAAAGGTTTAAAGACCTTCTTCACACTTGTCCACACCATACTTTTGAGCAATGGAGAGTGGTCAGTTTCTTTCATGATTCACTCACTCTCCAATTGAAAATGCTAGTTTCTACAATGTGCAATGGAGAATTCTATGAGAAGACTCCAGAAGAAGCTTTCCACTTCTTTGACACATTGGCTGAGAATACAAGGAACTGGGAAGTTGGTCCAACATCTGCTCTTGATTTAAGAGAAAATCCACAACCTAGAGGGAGATACCAACTGAGTGAGAGTGACGATTTAAATGCAAGACTAACTGCTTTAACAAAGAAAGTTGAAAACATGCAACCCAAAAAGGTGCAATCTGTTAATCAAGTGGAAGTAAAGTGTGTTGTGTGTGATGCAACAGATCATTTAATTGAAGAATGTCCTACCCTACCTGCTTTCAAGGAGGTATTGTATGGGCAGACTAATAACAATCATTCACACAACTTTGAGGGGAGACAAAATCAAAATTAGAGTGGAGCCTATTATGGGAATAATCAGAACTACAATTCATACCATCCCAATAATAGAAATCACCCCAATTTTTCTTGGAGAAATGATTCTGGAAATCATTCTCAACCTCCCTTCCCTACACAACAACACACCTTCCAACAAAATCAAGGTTCTTCATCCAATACTTACCAACCTCCTCATAGGAGATCTTTGGAAGATACCTTGCACCAATTCATCCAAAGTCAAACAGGTATCAACAATCAGGTTGCTCAGCTTGTCAAAAATCAAGACCAAACAAACAGAGCCATAGAAGACATTAGGAGCCAGTTGACCAAGATAACACAAACATTGAGTGTGAGAGAACCCAGAAGGTTTCCATCCCAAACTAATCTTAACCCAATTAGGCAAACCAACCAGGTAGAAGCTTCAAATAGTGAAACTAACACTCATGAACAAGTGCAAGCAGTGACTGCCCTAAGAAGTGGAAGAATAATTGAGAAACTAACTGATCCTAGGATAAACCAACATGTTGATGAAGAAAAAGAACCAAAAGATCATGAATCCACCGTGGAGAAAAATGAAAAAAATGAGAAAAATGAAAAACAAAAAAAAGATGAGAAAGAAATTCAATACAGGCCCAAATCACCTTTCCACAAAGGTTGAATCATTTGAAAAAAAAGCAACAAAATGCAGATATATATGAAGCGTTTAAGCAAGTGAGAATCAACATCCCGCTGTTGGATGCAATCAAACAAACACCTTCATATGCAAAATTTTTGAAAGATCTGTGCACTGTCAAAAGAAAAACAAATGTGCATGAAAAGGCATTCTTGACTGAACAAGTCAGCGCCATTCTCCAATTGAAAACTCCTCCCAAATACAAAGACCCGGGCTGTCCAACCATTACATGCATCATAGGAAGTCAAAAGGTTGATCGGACACTTTTGGATTTAGGAGCTAGTGTCAATTTGTTGCCATACAGTGTGTATCAATAGTTGGGATTAGATGAGCTTAAACCCACTAGAGTGACCCTTCAGCTGGCTGATCAATCAGTCAAAGTTCCACGAGGAATTGTGGAGGATGTTTTAGTACAAATCGATAAGTTCTACTTTCCAGTGGACTTCATCGTTTTGGACACCCAGCCGCATCAGGGGCCTCAACCTCCTGTGCCAGTCATCTTAGGTCGACCATTCCTTGCCATATCAAATGCCATCATCAACTGTAGGAATGGTGTGTTAAAGCTATCTTTTGGGAACATGACTGTAGAAATGAATATCTTCAGGGTAGCCAAACATCAGGACACTGAGAGTGAAGTGGAGGAGGTAGACTTGATCCAAACACTGACCAATGACTGTTTTGAAGAGTTCATGAGAAGACCCAAAGAAGGAAATCAAGATCTTGAAGAAATAAAAGAAGTGGAAGTCATAAGCAAAGAAAGTGAGAAGCCTACATGGATGCCTGGTTTAGAGCCATTAAGGAACTTGGACAGTAAGCTCATGGCTCCTGATAGCCATCAGTCCACGCTTGAGAGAAAGCCATTGCCCAGTGATTTGAAGTATGTCTTTCTAGGAGAAGGGGAAGCATTCCCAGTGATGATCTCTTCAAGTTTGACACCTCAGCAAGAGCAACAACTGATAGAAGTTCTAAAAGCACACAGGAAGTCATTAGGATGGACCATTTCAGATTTGCAAGGTATTAGCCCTTTGATCTGTACTCATAAGATATTCTTGGAAGAAAGAGCAAAACCAGTTAGGCAAATGCAAAGGAGATTAAATCCCAACATGAAAGAAGTTGTCAGAAAAGAAGTGCTTAAGCTATTGGATGCTGGAATAATTTACCCAATCTCTGATTCTAAGTGGGTAAGTCCAACACAGGTAGTACCCAAAAAGTCTGGAGTCACTGTTGTAAAAAATGAGAACAATGAACTGATTCCCACGCGCATCCAGACAGGATGACGTATATGCATTGATTATAGAAAGCTCAATTTTGTGACAAGGAAAGATCATTTCCCTTTACCTTTCTTGGATCAAGTTCTGGAGAGAATAGCAGGCCAAGCCTACTATTGTTTCTTAGATGGGTACTCAGGGTACAATCAGATAGAAATTGCACTAGAATATCAAGAGAAGACAACTTTCACATGTCCATTTGGGACATTTGCATATAGGCGCATGCCATTTGGGTTATGCAATGCTCCAGCCACCTTTCAAAGGTGTATGATGAGCATTTTCAGTGAAATGGTTGAGCAGATTGTTGAAGTATTTATGGATGACTTTTCTGTTTATGGAAGTAACTTTGAGGCCTGTTTGGAGAATCTGAAAAAGGTTTTAGCAAGATGTGAGGAAACAAATCTGATACTCAATTGGGGAAAATGTCACTTCATGGTGAAACAGGGCATAGTCTTGAGGCACATCGTTTCATCTAGGGGGATGGAGGTAGACAGGTCAAAAATTGAAACAATTCAAAAACTCCCCATCCCTAGGAATGTGAAAGACATCAGAAGTTTTTTGGGACATGCAGGGTTTTATAGGAGATTCATTGCTTCCTTTAGCACCATAACAAGACCCTTGTGCCATTTGTTGTCTCAAGATGTTCCGTTTGAATGGAGTCCTGCCGGTCAAAATGCTTTTGATAAATTGAAAGATGCACTCATTTCAGCACCTATCACTCAATCCCCTGATTGGTCCCTCCCGTTTGAACTTATGTGCGATGCTAGTGATTACGCGGTAGGAGCTGTGTTAGGGCAGAGGAAGGATAAGAAACCTCATGTGATATATTATACTAGAAAAACTCTTAATGAGGCACAAAAGAATTACACCACTACAGAGAAAGAGTTACTAGCAGTTGTCTTTGCCCTGGACAAGTTTCGATCTTACCTCGTAGGGTCACTAGTGATCATTTTTACTGATCACGCTGCTCTGAAGTATTTGTTCACAAAGCAAGATGCAAAACCCCGTCTCCTCCGATGGATCTTACTCCTACAAGAGTTCAACATTGAAATCAGAGACAAGAAGGGAGTAGAAAATGTGGTGGCTGACCATTTGTCAAGGATTCCAAGTTAAGATCTCACACAATTTGATGAACCAATTCATGACAATTTCCCTGATGAACAACTGTTTGAAGTGAATGTTATTCGTGCATCATCTGCTGTCCCTTGGTATGCCGACATTGCGAACTACCTGGCAACTGGTCTGATCCCAGACCATTGGAGTAAGCAAGATAGGCATAAATTCTTCAGAAAAGTCAGAACTTTGGGATGAGCCCTACCTCTTCAAGTATTGTCCTGACCAAATCATCCGTAGATGCATACCCGATCATGAGCAACAAAGTGTCATCAATTTCTGTCATACTCTTGCATGTGAAGGCCATTTTTCTGTCAAGAAAACAGTTGCAAAAAATTTTCAGAGTGGATTTTATTGGCCGACACTGTTCAAGGATGTGTACAAGTTCTGTTCAAATTGTGATCGATGTCAAAGGTTAGGAAGTCTGTCAAGGAAAAACATGATGCCATTACATCCGATCCAAGTGTTAGAAGTTTTTGACTGTTGGGGTATGGATTTTATGGGCCCATTTGTCAATTCATTTGGTCATGAATACATCTTACTTGCTGTTGACTATGTGTCCAAATGGGTAGAAGCAATCCCGGCCAGAACAAATGACCATAGGACTGTCGTGAAATTTTTGAAAGAAAACATATTCAGTCGATTTGGGATGCCACGAGCAATCATCAGTGATGGGGGTTCCCATTTTTGTAATAAAGTTGTGACAGGATTAATGAAGAAATATGGTGTACTGCATAAGGTTGCAACACCATACCATCCCCAAACCAATGGTCAAGCCGAGCTAGCCAATAGGGAGATTAAGCGCATATTGGAAAAGACTGTTGCTGCTAATCGTAAGGATTGGTCCTTAAGACTAGTAGACGCTCTTTGGGCATACAGGACAGCTTACAAAACAATTTTGGGAATGTCTCCCTATAGGCTAGTATACGATAAATCTTGTCATCTGTCAGTGAAAATTGAGCATAAAGCATATTAGGCAATTCATAAGATCAACAAGAGTCTAACTGAAGCAGGCTTATCTAGGAAGCTCTAATTGAATGAACTTGAGGAAATTCGGAATGAAGCATTTGAAAATGCACGATTGGCCAAGGTTCGCATGAAAGAGTTACATGATTGGCACATCATTCGAAAAAGCTTTCAGGTAGGGCAACGGGTACTCTTGTACGATTCTCGATTGCATCTATTCCCAAGAAAATTGAAGTCTCGATGGGTCGACCCTTTTGTAATCAAGTCTATCTCAGGATATGGGGCATTTGAGATAGAAAATCTGGAGTCAGGACAGCTTCTAACAGTCAATGGTCATAGGTTGAAATCATACCAGGGTAGTGTTGAGGAGAATGAAGGAGTTGTGGATTTGGATGATCCACCATCATCTAATGAATAAAAGAAGTTTCATGTCGTCTAGGAATCTGACGTTAAAAGACCACCTTTCCATTTAGGTTAAATGGATGTTTATAGATCTGAAAAAAAATAATAAACAAATAAAATAAAATAAAATAATATATATATAAGTTGTTCATTTTCTGCATTACTTAATTAACTTTGATTCAAATAGTGTTTCTCTGTGTGCAATCTAAATAAAAAATTTTTCATACGAGTTCATGCATTGAAGACCACCAGGTATGCCTATATTTTATCCTTTTATTGTCGATTGAGGACAATGCGCACTTTAAGTTGGGGGGTAAGGTGTACTTGATTTATTGGTATTTGAAATTGATCCATTGTGCAAATAATTTTGTTAGACTCGATAATATTGTCTTGTGTGGTATGTATGATTTTATTGGGCTCCTAAAACAAAACATTTATTAAAAAAAAATCAAAAAAAATTAATTAATAATAATAATAAGAATAAGAATAAAAAAAATTAAAAAAATAATAAATAATAAAAAAATAAAAAAAAAATTGAATTGAGAGAGACAGAATTGACGCTGGTGGTAGCCATCTTTTCTTGGGCAGTGCAATCACACTGTCCTATAAAGGATAAGGCACACTGCCAAATGTTGAAAAATGAGGCACCAAGCGTTGAAAAAGAGACGCCAAGCTTGACCCTGTAATTATGGCATGCCTCAAGCCGAGTGTAGAATAGTGATGGTCATTGCTCTATAAGAGACTCCATATCTGTATAAGGCAAGCCACTCTTCTTGAGCTCAGTCTTCTCTCCTTTGTGTTTTCTCCGATCAGGTACTCTCATCCTTTTTGTAAAGTTTATAGTTCTTTACTTTCTTCTCAGTATAGTTTTTTTTTTTTTTTTTTTAAAAAAAATGGATCTTTATCTCTCAAAAATTCACAAGTACTATCCATCTCTCCCGCAGAATGATTTGAAAAACATTTATGCTGCTAGGTGTGAAAGACTTAGCCTGTAATAACATCCCTGAAAATATTCGTTGACTGATCGAAGCAAAAGTTCGATTAGCTGGTGAAACTTCACTAGTTTTAAGCATTTTCCAGGCTTAGGGAAGAGTAGTTTTGCGAAGAAAAGAAGAGCGAAAAGAGTGAATGGTTGTTACAAATGTGCTCGATGGACCTGTAACACACAATGCAAATCTGTGGGGTTTACGTCCATAAATCGAGAAGATAAAATTAGTTTCATAAAGGATGGACTGAGTAAGGAGTCTCTGGATGATATCCGATTGACTCTTGAGACGCATCCATGTGGAATAGTGCAAAGAGAACTTCTTGCTTTATGGACCCAATTCAGAAGTGACCACCAACGCTATAGTCTTGGGAATCTGACTAAAAACGACCCTGTTTGCCAATCTATAAGAAAATTGGATGGGAAGCTTATCCTCGCTTCTAAGAAAGTGTTTAAGCCGTTTCTGGACGTAAAACCAGAGGAAGATGTGAGCCACAATCACAACTACTTATACATACGCATGATTTTTGTTTGTATTTATTTCTTGTTGAATTGTTGTATAGCTACTTTTGATCGCCAAACTTCTTTTCAGAACATACAAAAGGAACAAACATGGAAGGCCAGTTAGTTCGTTGAATCAATACCATATGTGTACTTTGTGGCTCTCAACTTGGGAGCGATATTTGTTACGCACTTGCAGCGAGCGAACTTGGTAAAAAATTAGGAGAAAAAAAAATTAATTTGGTATATGGAGGGGGAAGTCGTGGATTGAATGGTTATGTTTCACAAGCTGTACATCTTGGAAATTCATCTGTGGTAGGTGTAATGTCAATCCCTTTAGCTGAACCACATATTTCTGGGATTATACGTGGTCAACTTATAGAAACGACTTCTATGTCTGAGCGCATGGCTTGTAAGATTTATCAGTCAGATGCCTTCATTGCTTTACCAGGAGGTTTTGGAACACTTGAAGAAATCTTTTGTATAATCTCCTGGGCCAAGAGTAATCTCCATACCAAACCCATTGGACTTTTAAATGTTAACCATTTTTTCGATGGGTTACTCTCTTTTCTTAATCAGGCTGTGGACCAACAGTTCATTTCTCGTTCAGCAAGAAAGATTCTCATTTCTGCATCCACCATTAATAAGCTGCTAGAGAAATTACACGCTAATGTTCCACAGTACGATCCTCATGAGCCTCGGATAGACTGGTCTAAGGCAATTAGTAACAAGCGCCAAAGGGGTCCGATTAATTTAGATTTATCACTGTGAGAAATGCTCTTTATTAAGATGGCTGAGTAAGGAGTACTTTTTGTACTCTTGAGACGCATCTAGTTATTGTACAACTTGCAGGATTTTTCTTGGTTGTGTTCTTAAAAAAAAAAAAAAACTGTAGAATGTTGTTGGGCAAAGTCTTTGATAAGATGGCTGAGTAAGGAGTACTTTTGTACTCTTGAGACGCATTTTTTTTATCTTATGACTTGCATCAATTTTTATTTTCGTATGAAAATATAAATATATATATGGTGTGCTCATTTGTTGTTTAAGTTTTAGTAGTTCACAGCAAAATGGACTTGTGAAGTTACAGGTATTCCTAACAATCCTAATTTATTACTGCAATTCAAGTTGGGGGGTGTAAGGTTTAGTTATGAATTATCTGGTTCATATTTAACTGTGAGTTTGCTATTGCTAGTTTGTAGTCTTGTGTGAATTGATTATCTTTATCTGCTCTTATTAAAAAAAAAAAATGTGTTTTAAATAACGTTATTCCTAAAGTTTTGAAGTTATACACTGATAGCTGGTTAAGTTTGCAATACGAAACATGAATGCATTGATTTCTTATTTGAAAACGTATATGCATTAGAATAAGTAATTTGCATTCATCGAGGATTCAAAATTTAAAAAATTGGTTATCGGTCATAAAGTCAAAGGTAACAGTAATTAGCTGATTAGTACACTGTATGATCCCTCAACAGAAGTGGAGACTATTACCCAAGTGAGTGTTTGAGCCTAATAACCGTTAATTCTAAGTGAAATAACAGTTACTCTAAATATGCTTTATTGTTTATCTTATCGTTTCAATGGCTTCAAAACATCAATTTGCTTTGAATGTCTAGTATGATAGCGGATAAGTTTGACTGGTTTCAAACTCTGAATTAGATGACTGAGTAACATCGTTTTGTAGAAGCATGATAGAGGGATCAATTTCTTTCATTTTGGGCCTACTAACTTTTTTTTCTTTCTTTACATTAACCTCACTTGCTATCCCATTTGAGCCATTTGTAGTATAATTTCTTTCGTTACCCTCGTTTAACCCATAACCATATGAATTTTATCCAACCTGGTGTGATTTTGGGAATTAGTCTGTTTATCTATTTTCATATTTAAAGAGAAAAGAAAAAAAGAGAGAAAAAAAAAAGAAGAAAAAAAAAAGTGAAAAAAAGGGGGCAAATTCTCTTAGCTATTCAGCATAACTGTTTCAAAATAAATGATAAAAAAAAAAAAAAAATCCCGACACACCCTTTGCACACTCTACATTTTCTTTGACAACCCGTATTAACCTTATAGCCCCATTACAACCCAGTCTGGTCCCTTTTGATGCTATAAATCATGTGATCTCAAAATTCGATTTTGGAGTAGGGAATCATGTTTAAATTCAAAAGTTACTCATCTAGAGCATTATTCCAATCATGAAGCTATGTCAATTTCCTTGTTCTTTCATGAAAATACGTTCCTTGTATTTGGGATGGCACCGAGTTTTGAACTTGTTCTGCATTTACTCTTATAATGGTGCACCCCCTTGTGTGTACACCTAAGGAATCCTTTTTATTGGAGAGAAAATCCATAGTGAGATTTGAAGTCAAAACTTCGAGGGAGTAAGTCTGTGTGTTGGTTATCCTAATTTCCATTCTTGAGATTGTATGACCTTTAACCGAAAATTTGATTTAGAATGCTAAATTACTTATTCGATTTTATGCATTTTGGTTTCAAATTTGAAATTTTTACATTCATACAGTTATTGTGAATAAAGTTTGGCAGGTGTATAATCTGATTGCTAAGGGACTAAGAATGTTTAAGTTGGGGGGTATGATTAGTGGTTAATTTTGTAAAAATTTTGTTATAATTATACCCTTCTTTTGATCTTAAAAATGGTTTAAATTATATATTAATATATATTTTATGGTTATATGCAAGTTTAAATTGAAAAATGAATGAAATAAAATTTTAAAGTAAAATTTAATAATAATAATAATAATATATAAAATTATATATAATACATATACATCATTATATGCATGCATGTAATATATATATATAATATAATCTAATATATATATATGTGCCATGTGTAATACATATATATAATATATAATTTATTAATAACATTAAATTATTTTTTTTTTTAGGCATGAAGAATTCAAGCCCATGAAGACTTAAAGTCCATGAAGAATTCAAACCCATGAAGAAATTAAGCCCATGAAAAATTAAAGTTCATGAAGAATTCAAACCCATGAAGAATTCAAGCCCATGAAGAATTAAGGCCCAATTTGAGCAACCCATGGAAGATATTATTTGGAGAAGACCCAAAGATTATTTTTAATCCTAATGAAGATTAAAAAACCAATTTATAGAAATCTATTTTTATTTTTTATGTGAGAGCTTTATTAGGTGTGTTTTTTAACTAAAATCCATTTAACTATTAGGTGGATATTATAGCTAAAATCCATTTAACTTTATGAGTGCTTTATTAGGTATGTATTTTAGCTAAAATCCATTTAATATTAGGTGTGTATTATAGCTAAAATTCATTTAACTTTAAGTGTGTGAGTGCCCATTAGATATAATTATGTCTAATTGAATAATTAAAATTGTGTGGTTTATATTGCATCTTGTGGCCTATAAATAGCTCACTTGATTGCATTTGTAAGTGTGATTATTATTCTTGAATCAAAGTTTAGTTGTTTCCTTATAATTCTCTCTTTGAGAATTGTTCTTGTTCTTTCCCCTTTTCTTTAGTATTCTCTCTTGTGATCTTACTTCCTTCCTTTCTTCTTTTAAATTCTTATGTCATTTATTATTACTTTATTATTCACCGCCTAAATGGCTGGTTAATTTGTGTCTTTAAATTTCTGCAATTTTAATTCTTGTCATTTAATTATTCACCGCCTAAATGGCCGGTTAGTTTATGCTTTTAAATTTCTGCAATTTTAATTCTTGTCATTTAATTATTCACCGCCTAAATGGCCGGTTAGTTTATGCCTTTAAATTTCTGCAATTTTAATTCTTGTCATTTAATTATCCACCGCCTAAATAGCCGGTTAGTTTCTGCTATTTTAATTCTTGTCATTTAAATTCTGTTATTTAAATTACGTCGTTTAAATTCATGTCAATTAACTTTTAAATGGAAATGAGTAGCTAAATCTAATCTTGGGTTAAGGCAAGGACAGTGTCCAACGCTAATGATTCCCAAAGAAAGCTGCGCTTTAAATGAGTAACATTAATTTAAATTTCAGTATGAGTATATCTTAATTATTGAGAAATCACTAGGTTTGGATTGGAGTGTAAGTCTAACTTAGAGCTTTCATGTCACGCATGAGAGTTATTAGAACTGGAAACGCTATCATACCCAAACCCGGATGATTAATTTAGTTGTCTTGTATATTAATTGTAATTGGATTTATGGTAGTTGCTTAAATTAGAATCTCACATATCATGTATGGGGATTGCTTAAACTAGAACTATCATAATCTCTAATTGCATTTAATAACAAACCCTCATATCTGAAATTAAATTAATGTTACTAACCTTATCTGTTAAAATTTGGGAATCAACGGGTTGGCACTGAAATTGTCTTAACTCAAGTACTATCCAATTTTATATTCTCACTTTAAGTATTTATTTCAATTACTCCCTTAATTTATTTCCTAGTATCTATTGTTTAAAAAATCATAAAAAAATCTTGTTGCCAATTTGTCCAAATGCGTATGTGCTTGTGTGTGACATTCTTTTTATTTTGCCATAAATAAATCTCTTAGTGGACGACCTGAACTCATTCAGAAAATATAAATTTAAATTTGGACTACAACTGCACTCGTATACTGACAAGTATAAATCTCTCACCTAAATAAAGAAAAAAATATAAAATTTTTATTGTGTTTTGTTTTGTGTTTTAATTGCAGGGTGGGAGTGCAGTCACGCCCCTATGCAACTTTCCAATTTCACTTTGGCCCCTTTCTTGAAGCCCCTAAACTTTCCATCATTTCCAATGAGACCCTTAAGCTCTAGGATCATCATTTCATCCTTGAAGATTCCAAAAAAAATGACATTTGAACCTCCCTTGGGCAAATTCGAGAAATTACACTTAGACCCGAATCTTCGTTTTTACCTCAAACCCTTTTGTTTCTTCTTGAAACCACTGAAAGGTTGTTCCTTACAAAAAACCTGAAGCCCCCTCAAGCTTCCGTTGACTTCCCGAAGTCTCCTACGACAATTCGACATTTCAACCCAAATCACAGATGCATTTTAGCTATATCGAAAATCGTTCCCAATCCAGTTTCTTTCGGAGCCATAAATCATGCCTCGAGATACTTGACAATGCCACATCATTTCCCTTAAGCATCTAGGCTTCAGGGCAATCCCTACAGTAGATTCGATCAATTTTTTGAGCCATTTAGATACCAATCTTCCTCGAAATTTCATTTTTCTAATAAAATACTTATTCTTAAATAATCCAAATTCCTTGGGTATTACACACTCACCTTGAACAAAACCCAAAACACCTCAAATCTTGTGCCCAACCTCGATTTTTGTGTAACTTCTCAAGTCTTTTAACCAAATCGCTTCCTTACACTCCCTCATGCGTTGCCCAAGTGCTCTACGCATGTGATGCCTCGCATATGCTTTAAAAGCCCTCTATCCACTAAACCCGAAGCACTCTCGTCTAGCATGAATTTATCACAACTTTGAATAAGAAAACCTTTAGCCATGAACACCCTATTTATAGGCTTTGAAAACTTGGCCACCGAGTAAGTCACATTATAATACAATATTCCTTAATCATTTCAAATCTTTCAAAATCTTCTCCAATCCTTCCAAATCTTATAAGATATTCTGCAATCATTCTAAATCTTCTAAGATTTTCTATAATCATTCCAAATCTTCTAAGATCTTTTCCAATCATTCCAAATCTTCTAAGATCTTCTACAATCATTCTATATCTTTTAAGATTTTCTATAATCATTTCTAATCTTACCAAATCTTATCCAAATCAAATCTTATCTTATCTCTAAAGTTATCACGAGCCTTTATCTTATCTCCAAAGTTATCATGAGCCTTTATCTTGTCTCTAACGTCATCATGAGCTTTCATTTTATTTCTAACTTCATTATTAGTCTTCATCTTATCTCTAACGCCATCTGAGCCTTCATCTTATCTTTAAATTCATTATGAAGTTTTTCCTGAATATGCCCCTAGGAAAAAGGTTTCAACAATTACACTTTAGCCTAAACTTTTTGGGTAATTTCACTTAGACCCTTTTCAATTTGGTCCTTGGGCCATTTTTTAATTGCACTTATGCCCATGGAGAAAGGATTTATTACGCTGATACCCCAAGATTTTAGGTAAATTACACTTTTACCTTAACTTTAATATTTACGATTTTGTCCCTAGCTTAGAAATTGAACGTTTGTCTCCAAACTTCTACAATTCCTTGAAATATCCTATTTTCTCAAGTATCTGAATCTAAAAATCTCGAGTATTACATCTCTTATGATCATTCGATTTTCTAGTCTAAAATTAGTCATACCGAGAAATTATCTCTGTTCCGATCCCTTTCAGTGTCATAAATCCTGTCTCAAGACACTCGTCAATGACATACCTTTTCCTTAAACATTTAGGGTTTGGGGAACTCCCTGCGGTTGATTCGGTCACTTAAGACTGAAATAGTGTACCCTTAGCCTCACTTTTTCAAAAATTCCACTTATACCTTTCGAAAAATCTCATTTATAACCTCAAGAATTTCCTAGGTATTACAAATTCACTACTCTAGCACATTACCTACTTAAGGTGTGTCCTTTTATGTTTACAACCATGTAACAATCAGGACATGTCAACTCTTTAATATCGATCGAACAATCCGATTTACTAAGAGGATCTCTCTATCTCCCCAAAGCATCTTGAAAGATCCTGAGTATTCTCTAACCAAAACTCAGGACGATCCTAATGGTAATGAAGTCAAAACTTCTTGTTGTTGTTACCAAAATACAACAATTGAGATTTGTGGTGTGGGAACGCTATAACCACGGCAGAGCGAGGCGAACAACTAGCAAGTATCTACTCATGGAAATGTGCAGCAAATGGCTCCAGTCTCTAATTGTATGGTTAAAGTCTCAAATAAGCTCTCGAGTGCATTTTTGGTAGAGGATTAATCTATCTGGGACTAATTTCCTATGTGTCCTGGGGCATAATTGCACTCACAAGAACAAGTTAAAAGGCACAAAGGGAATTCATCACCCGTGTATGCCCTCTGACACTTAAGTCAGTATGTGAAGGAAAATGGTTATCCGTGGAAACTCTTAAAGGTTCCATCAGATGCACAATAAATAAATAATGCAACTAATTAATATAAAAGAGATATCTTTTCCAACAAGAGATGTGTCATTAATAATGTTTTTTATCAAATGTCAAGGACGAACATGTATGCTTTGGGCATGAGAAGTGCGGTCCTTGATCAAATTCATATGGGCTTAAGAGAAATTTGATATTTTACTCTTGTGTTGGTTTTGATGATGAAAAACAAATGATTTATATCTTAAGGTCAAATATATGGTTTTCAGGTTTTCAAACAAAAATCAATTTCAAGTACCTTTGTAAAAATGAAAACCAAATGAATTTCATGTATAGAGATTTGCTCAAACATGTATTATAAAGAATCTCCTAAATGATTTTTACAAATTGATTATGAGCTATTGGATAAATGAAGTAAAACTTTTTCAAAGATAAAAGTCCATGCATGCTCTTTATAGATTGTTGTTTATGTCTTTGAAATGGTTTTAATCAATTTCTTAGTTTATGAATATCAAGATTAAAATCAAAGCATATGTGATTCATTGAATCTATTGGTTTTAGAAATTAATCTTTTAGTTCATATCTATCAAAATGAATTTCCAAGAAATAATCATTTCAAATCAAAAGAAATAATTTTTAGTGCATTCAAGATCATCTGTCGACAAGCATTGAAAAAATGCATGACATTGTCGACAATCATCTAGGATTATGTCGATAGATAGAAAGCATGATTTTAAAATGCCTTGAAACTGTCGACAGTTTGGTAAGCATTTGTCGACAGTTTTTATGAATCTGTAGACTAAGTCTTTAATTTTACTTGGAAACTATCAACTAAACCTTGTTTTCTGTCGATAGTTTGTGTCTCTGGCAACTTCCAATAACTAGTTTTTCATTCTCTAACGGCTTTAAACGATTAGTTTTTGGTTGAAACTTGTAGGATGCCTATAAATACAAGTCAATGATGATCTTGAAGATGAAAATGGATGGGAATGAAGTGAAGTGAGTTTGCAAAAAATTTATTCATCTTCTCAATTGTGCTTGAGCTTTATTTTTCTCTCAAAAAGACTTTGTGTATCATATTGTAAAATTAGTTTCAAGCATTTGTATCTTATTTTGAGAGACATTGTAACAAAGAGTGTAGACTCTTAGAGCCTCTCTATTAAACATTTCATATATTTCCTAATTTGTGTAGGTAGATGGCCTACTTGTGTAAGTATGATGTTGTATTTTCTAATCTTAGACTAAAGGGTCTACTTGAGTTCAAGTAGGAGATTATAGTAGATTGGTTTACAAAATCCTCAGTAATGAACTAAGATAGTGGATTAGACTTGATTTAAACCGAATCACTATAAATCTTTGTGTTAATTTTTCACTGATACTTTTTGTTTCATTTATTGTTCCAAATATTTCATTAATCCTCACTTGTATTGAATTTTTATTTTTCATCAATATGATTTCAAGTGTCAAACTAAATTTTAAATTACCCAATTCATCCTCCCTCTTAAATGTGTGCCATAGCATTTCAAATTTATCAAAATTCACCCACCCCCTCTCATAGAACTTAGTGACCTAGAGAATTCTCTGGGAGAATGTGGGACTTACCGCGAGTTGTAAGAGTAGGTTCTTAGCCTTTAAGTGGCCTACTAAGGTAAAATTTTCGGGTGACAGAATATTTCCAAGAGTTGTCTATTATTCTGAAATTAATATAATATCTACAGTAGAGATTACAGCTTGGTTACATAAGTTACGAATTAATTCCTCTCCCTCTAACAATTAATTAATTATATACACAATATATATTTAATCAATGATGTGCATGGGCTATGAGATATAATTAAAGATTACAAGATATCGTACAATGCATGGAGCATGCACGTGTTGCCTAATTGAAAGGAAGAGAGCTTGGGAGAGTTAGTGGCAGCCATGGGGCTAGAGGGGCCCACAAGGCATTTGTGGAAGAGTGACAAACATGTGGCAAGCATGCGTGGCTTAGGGAGAGATTGGGGGAATTAGTGGGAAGCATGTGGCAGCATACGTGGATTGCAAAAGGGCATGGCATGCATGAAGTGGCTGGTGGCTTGAGGTAGCCGGGAAGAAAGAAGCAACCGGGGAGAACGAGAGTGAGGGGGGGACCACGCCATGTTCCGGGAAGAAGGAACGCCCCCGGAAGAAGATGAATGCCGAGAAGGAGAGTGGCCGGGCGTCTGGCAGCGTTCCGGGATGGAGATCCATTCTGGGAAGAGGAACTATTTGGGGGAGAACACCATTTCGGGGAGAAGGGCTTTTCCGGGAAGAAGACCATTCTGGAGAGAAGACCAACACCCATTTCGGGAAGAAGAAACCATTATTCCGGGAAGAAGACCAGCACCCATTCCGGGAAGAAGGAACAATATATTATTCTCGGAAGAAGGAGAGTGTTACATATAAGTGAATATATTAGTATTATTTAATAATAATATTTTTGTTATTTTTATATTTTTTAAAATATTTATAGTGAAAGTTGAATTTCAAGGAGTGGAAATCCACTATTGTAAATGCTGCAGAAGTGGTTTTATGTTGGGTTGGCTAAAGGCATGCGAAAGTCGACTTCTTCTTTCTGCAAGTCGACTTTTAATCCAAACATTGGAATTTCACCAACTAGAAAATGAATCAATATGTCTTTTAATTCAGTGGATATGTTTTTAAATTGAAGGGATACGATTTCTCCAATACATAGTCTATTTCTAATAGACATAATATTTCAGATAAGTTGTAATTTTTAAGATTTTGGTGTCTATTGATTGCGCCCATTTAATGCTTATAACTAGTGTGTGAACATTTGGGGTGGAAAGAAATATTTCAAGCCATCTAGTCCTCTTCATTCATTTGTTATTATTTATCTCTCTATTTGTTCTTTATTCTCTCATTGTTGGGTTGAGTTCTTGATTGTAGAAGAAATCAAAAAGTGTAATTTTGATTTCTTAAAGTTAGCCATTATATCCCTGGGGGTAGAATTTCTATCAACCATTTGCACCTAAGTAGGGAAATTACTATTCTAAAGATAGTTTTCTAGAAACATCTTACCTAACTAATATTCTATTCTTATTTTGTCTTTTCTCAAATATTCTCTCATTTTCTTTGAATTACCACAACAAGAGAGTCTGGAAAGAAGCCGCTATTGTTCTAAAAAGAATGAGAGTTTGGGAAGAATCTGCCATTGTTCTGGAAAGCAGGAGAGTCCGAGAACAAGCTACCATTGTTCTAGAAATGATGCTGCACCCGTGAAGAAAGTGCCTTCAAGAACAATTGCAGTAACACGCCTTGTTTCGGGAAAAAAAATCATCCGGAAAGAGAAGCTGTCATCTCTGAAGAAATTCCCAACTTCTAAAACGCATGTGTTCTTTCATTTTTCAACTATGTTTTTCCAAAGTTAGCTCAACCATGAAGCCATCTAGGTGGCTGTCTAAGGCTCCGCATTTATTAAGGTCCCAAAATTTTGTAATTTATATATTTTTATTTTTTTAATAATAAATATTTTATTAAGAAAAATTTGAGTCTAAAATAAAATCTGTTTTTCAGTCCAAATTTCCATATACACCCAATCCAACAATTAATTTATAACGTTTTGTTTTTCTCATTTTCTCTTATCAATTTTTATCGTTTTTTCTTAAATATCTCAAACTTTAAGACTGTAAATTTATTTTTAATTATAAATCTTTCAATTACAATTCTAAAAAAAATCCCATTGTTCCTAATTTTCTCTTTCTAATTTTTACTGTTTCTTTGTTTATTGTAGTAGATTATTTGATTTCTTTTAATCTTTTAGACATTATATTTTAATTGAAAATCCATTATCGGTAAGAGATTATCGTATTTTGTAGTTGATAGAACTTCAAATTTTTTTTCTTTTTTAATTTAATGAAATGATGAAATTTTCTCGTAGAAAGTGTATCATTATATTTTTTTTTTCCTTCAATCAATCAACATGTTGTCCCAAGGTCTCCTTGTTGCTTTGTCGTATACTAAGTTAGTAATGTCCTTCTTTCTAAGACTATTGATGATAAAAGTCTTGATAAATTCTCTTCGTAACTGATTGAAGGAAGATATAAAATGTACTACCAGACTATCGAACCATGTGCGAGCATAGTCAATCAGAGTTAAAGGAAAAGCTTGACACATGATTACAAATTTTCATCCATGTAAAAGCATGGCTATTTCGTAATTCTAAATATGTCCATGGAGATTTTCCTTTCCTAAGTAGGTAGGTAACTAAGACATCTTAAACTTTGGAGGTAGGGTTCCTCCATGCTTCCTTTTGCAAAAGGAATCCTTTTCATTGTTCTTCTTCTTGGGCAAGTAGTATTTTCTCCTGGTCCAAAACTTACTCAATCATTTTTCTCACATCATTAGTTTCCCAAACACTTACGGAAAAACAACGGTTATCCCTAGCGTTAAGAGTTTTCTCTGACATCATGTCTAGGTTGTTCATGTTTTCCTTTTTCTAGCTCTCCCGAGTGTATCGAGAGAGTCTTCTGTGAGTAAGTCTCCTGGCTAGGAGGATTCTCTTAATGGAGGAGAACTTTTTGAGCAGATGAGTCTTTGGTAGGTTTTCTAGAGGATTTTCTAGATGATTCTATGCTACATTCAAATAATTTTAAAGAGTAGTGGAAGCTAAGTTGTACATAAATAGAAACGAGAACTGGGTACAATACGAAATGGAAATAGAGAAACGATATTTTTTTTAAAAATAGGAAACGAAAAGCGTAAATAAAAAAATATGAGTTTTGTTTTTTGTAAATATAATTTTTAATATAAAAATATTTTTTTTTAATCAAACATAAACATAAATTTCATTATCCATTCAATCAAACATAAACACAAATTGTTTCTATCTCTAAATGGTCATCGATATAACAAGGAAAGAATTGTTTTTGTCTCTAATGCTGTTGCAGAATAAAAACACATTTTCAAATTAAAAATACGTTTTTAATATTGCAAAATAGGCTCGAAATGTTTTCAAAATTATGAAAATGACCCAAAACTTTTCTTTTTTTTTGGCATTTCTTGACATTTTGAGATAGGAAATATTTTCGAAACGACACCATTTAGATCTTTTTGTGTATCAGAGGGTGGAAGTAAAATGGAAGCAATACCAGCCCTGGGCATAAGCAGCCGCTTAGGGCCCTCCTTTTGAAATCCAATGGTTAGGGGCCTTTTCAAATTTAACAAGTAAGCTCAAATTCAATTAATAAAAAAAATTAACAAAAGATTATTTTGGCGTGAGAATGTGACAATTAATGCATTGCAGTAAACTGTGCAGAAGGCAGTGTGCTACAAGAGAACAAGAAAGAAATTTAAAATTGAACTGGGAGTTGGCCGTCTGGGAGTAGGCTGCTTGTTTATGTATATATATATATATAATATCCTATAATAAAAGTAAAAAAGCAAGCATTGCAACAAAACCCCATTTTTCCTCTAGGCTCCAAACCTAGTGCTTTTGTCTACGTGCTTTCCTCTCGTCTTCTTCTTATTATGTGACTTCTGTGGTCCCTCTCAAGTCTCATCTCTCTTCTTCTTCTTCTGTCAGTAGTACACAATAGCTACCAAGCACCCGTGCTTTATTTACTTTGTAGGAGTGAAAATAATCTTATTTTATATATATATTGATGCACTGAATATTTACATATTATTTCTTGAACTCTTTCTCTTGTGTTTTTCTATTAATTTGTTTTGTAGATTTCAATTCGAATATCAAATCTAATCAGGTTCTATTGTTCCTCATTCAATTACATTTGAATTTGATATTATATTGATTTTCATATTTAAATTGCTCAGTTGCATTGGAATTTGATATTATATTAATTTTTGCATTTAAATTGATTTATTATGTCCACTAAAAAATATTTGTCTAAAAATGAAAAAAACAAAAAAAAAAATCTCAAGAGTTTATTCTATCTCAAGCAGGAGCGTTGGATAAGTTTGTTACTAAGAATATTAGTAATACAATAATAAATGAAGAGTGTGATAATTTGATAGATAAAGATGTTCAAAACAACATACAGGAACAACATGTATTAGGAGATGTTGAAAATAGAAATAAGCAAGAATATAAAGATTTAGATACAGAATGCTCAACTTACCCTTTGGCCATAATTGATCCAAAAAATTGAAAAATATTGATCAAAATTTTATAGACTTGTTGGTAGAAAAAGGTTCTATAAGAGGTAATGTGGTTGATTTTCCTAAAAATTCAAAAAATAGGCATTTCTCTTTTACATATTACACTATCATTTATCAAATGGTGAGAAGAGTGATAGAAAATGGTTGATCTACTCCATTTCATTGGATAAAATATTTTATCTTTGCTGTAAATTATTTAAACAAGAACAAAACAATATTCAATTAGCTAATGAAGGGACAAGTGATTGGAAAAATCTTAGTTCCAAATTGAAAATCCATGAAACAAGTGATGAGCATATGGATAACATGAGAAAATAGATTGAATTAGAAAGACGATTACAAAAGAATTTAACAATTGATAAAGTTTTACACAATCAAATCAACAAAGATATAAAACACTGGAAAGAAGTTTTTGTGATAATAGTTTCAATTGTTAGCTTTCTTAGTAAGAATAATTTGGCATTTCGTGGAAGTAATGAAAAATTATATGAAAAAGATAATGGAAATTTTATAGGTTTGATTGAAATGATCGCTGAATTTGATCCAATTATGAAAGAACACGTTCGACGTATTCAAGAAAAGCAAATTCACTATCATTATCTAAGTCACAAAATTCAAAATGAATTCATACTCATGTTGGCAGGTGAAATCAAAAGTGCAATAATTGAAATAGTTAAAGAAGCAAAATATTTTTTAGTGATACTTAACTGTACACCTGATATAAGTCATGAAGAACAGATGTCTCTAATCATACGATGTGTAAATGTCTCAACAAGTCCAGTTAAGGTAGAATAGTTTTTTAGGGATTTCTTAAGGTAGACAATACTTCAGGGCAAGGACTATTTGAGGAATTAATAAATACTCTACAAACACTTGAAGTTGATATCGGTGAGTTAAGAGGTCAAGGTTATAATAATGGTTCTAATATGAAAGAAAAGCATAAAGGTGTGCAAAACAGAGTATTAGAAGTAAATCCAATGGCATTTTACATTCTGTGTAGTTGTCATAGTCTTAATCTTGCATTATGCAAAACTTTACATTCATGCATAAAGGCTAAATCTTTTTTCGGAATTGTGCAATGCTTATATATATTGTTTTCATTTTCTACAAAGCAATGAAAAGTTTTGCAAGACAATGTGGAAGGCCTAATACTTAGGCAACTATCACAAACTCGTTGGGAAAGTCGAGTTGAAAGTATTAAAGCAATAAGATTCCAAGCTCCACAAATAAAAGTTGTTTTAACTCACTTGATGGAAATATATGATGACCTTAAGACATTTCAAGATGCTAAAAGTCTATTACAAGACATTATGGATTTTGAGTTCTTGTTTGGCATGGTTATTTGGTATAATATATTGTTTGCTATTAATAGAGTAAGCAAAATGTTGCAAAGTAATGACACGGTTATTAATGTTGCTATAGGTCACTTGAAAGCACTCATTTCTTTTTTTGAAACCTATAGAGAAACTGGATTTGAATCTGGTATGATTATTGCTAAAGAAATTGCTACTCAAATAGAAATTGAACTTACTTTTCAAGAAAAACGTATTATTCGTAGAAAGAAGCAATTTAATGAAAATGCAAATGATGAGATAACACATTCAGCTTAAGAATCTTTTAGAGTTGATTATTTCTTATTTGTAGTTGATCAAGCTCTTTTTTCGCTTAAGTGTAGGTTTGAACAACTTCAAGAATATGAAAATATTTTTGGATTTCTATTTGATTTGAAAGAATTATATTCTATAGATGATGATTGTTTAAAGAGATTGTGTGATAAGTTAGAAGGATTTTTGAGATACAAGATAGATTCAGATATTGATGAACAAAAGTTATTCTCTGAGCTGAAAGTTATGAGATGTTTGCTAAAAGAGATCAAGAAGGAAATTGAAGTGTTAGACTACATGAAGACAATGGATTGTTATTTTTAGAATGTGGGGATCGCATGTAGAATACTTCTAATCGTACCAGTTACAGTTACTTCTACAAAACGAAGTTTCTCAAAGTTGAAGTTGATAAAATCTTACCTTCAGTCAACAATGTCGCAAGAAATGTTGAATGGATTGGCAAGGGTGTCTATTGAAAAACATATGTTGGAACAAATTGATTATAATAGTTTAATTGTTGATTTTTCATCTAAAAATGTTCGAAGAGTAAATTTAAAGTGAAGTATTATGAATTTTAAACTATTATTGTGATAATTTTGAATGTTTTTATATAATAAAAAAAATGTATTCGTATTTGTTACATGTAATTTTATTTTTAAATATAGAGAATCTCATATAAAATTTCGTTTAGGACACCTAAAATCAAATTTCACTTAGAACTCCTAAAATTTCAGTGTTGGCCCTAAACGAAAGGCATGAAAATTTGAAGAAAAACTACCACTTCTGGAAATGCCTTGGTACTTTCATCATGTTGTCTTCGGAAGGCCACATAGTCCCTTAGAGGTACCATGGGTTAAGCTGTTCCTGAGGCTCTAGGTTCCCCTTTTGGGAGAGTCCTCCAGTTTCTCAAGAGAGTCTGGGAACTGTTTAACAGTGAAGCCCCTGTCACTTCGGTTGCCAGTAGTTTGAGATCATGGGTAAACCATTGTTAATGTTTTTAGACTTTTCAAATTGATGTTTACAGACAACGTCAATTATTTTTACTTGAAGACAATAATAATATTTAAACTCTCGAGGAATTCACAAAGCAATTGAGTTATGCCTTTTGAACCGATTCCCACATACATTTAGATGCTTATGTAATAGATGGCAAATTGTTGAAGAATTTATAAAACACTTGATATGAGCAAGAATGACTTGCTTAAAAAGTATGGGTCCTCTATTTATATGAACAGTTTCCTGAAAAATAAAAGATTTCTTGTTGTGGAATAAAGACTGCTAATAAATAAGTTTAGCTGTTGAAAATTTTTTGGAGTGATCGTTGGAGGTAAGTCGCACATTTCTTTGTGGGATGCCCCGCAACTAGTCATTCTTAAGAGATTTTCCTAAGAGACTCAATTGAGGGAAATATTTGTCACTCTCCCAAAGGAGTCGCCCAGAAGCTTCTTGGAGGGTCAACACAAGGGTGTCTCCTAGAGATTACTAAGTCTCTGAACCTGATCTTTTCTCTCTCTTTATTTATTCTTATTTTCTTCTCTTTTTTTTTTTATTTTCTTATTTTTTGGTTATTATACGCATCAACTAGATAATTCATAATATGGATTAATAGGGTTTTCCTTATTGATGTGGGCATAACCTAAGCCTACTCGATACGTGCCAATTTAATAATAGAAAGAAAGCATGTTCATAAGTTATTCTTCGTGACGAAGGATAAGTTAATTTAATCCAATGCACATGGCAAGAAGCTTTCCTTTCAAACGTGTGCGTTTTTGTTCTATATTTTGAGTCTCGCTCGCATCCTCTTATCGAGTATTTAGTTTTCAAATCATTATGGTTGCAATGCTTGATTGGGTTGTACTTCCTCTTGTAAGTTGAACCTTTTCTTTTTGTTATTAATGAAAAACTTGCATCCATCTAACTTCACATTGAGCAAACTCATTTTAACAGACAATAATAATAATTCATAAACAAGCAGCGAAAATAAATACCTTCACATGAATTCATCTTAAGAAAATATCCTCTAATCACAAAGGGACCAACATTGAGAATGAATAATATCGTTATCACCTGCTTCAAAAAGAAATACCGATTATCATAACCATTGTAGTTGCGATTCACTCAAGAGAATGGTATAATAATAATTATTATTATTATTATAGAATCATAATAGTAATAATCACATATGTAGCTGATACTATAACATATAGTTAATTCGTGACAATATACAACTGCTTGCCTGATCAAAAAAAGAAAAAAAAAAAAAGAAAGAAAGAAAAGGGAAAACAGGGCATCTCTCAGTAGAAGACTTCCCGCTTTACATTGCGTATTCTACATTGATTCAACAACTATAAATTAAAGCATCACTGGTATTCATCACCTAGGCTATATATATAGGTCGTGTTAGTTAACTATACTAGTCACTCAAATCATCATCATCAAGAAAATTGAGATCAGCAGCATCATCATCATCAGTAGTAGTGCCTGTGTTATGAGGGGGATTCACATCCAAAGGTTGTTGTTGCACGTTGGCAACAGCCAAACTCACCATCTCCAGGGATCCCTTTCTCCCCTCACACAGGGGATTTCCATCTTCATATTCAATCATTTCATTTTCGTATGCATCACCTTGTTCCATTTCGCTATAAAGCATTTCCTGTAACACCACAATTAACGACTTCCAGTCAGATAACTTTATATATATAGCAAAACACTACAGAGATAACGGCTTATATTTAAGAGAGTCTCGAACCTAGGTTGAGGGTAAATATATCCTCTTGATGTATGCTAAACAACTTATATTGTCATCAAACAAGTGTGTACATAAGATTGTTCTATCAGAAACATCCAGAGATAAGATCGACCACCCCCCTAGTTGATGATTACCTAGGTCTAATGGTCATGCTTTCCCTACTCAAGTGGTTATCTCCTATAAGTCCTCTTTTATGCACTATGTGGTTTGTCTCCCATTCCCTACTTTCTTTACTTAGCTAAAAAAGAATTGGTAGGTGTCCAATCCCACATCAGCAGTAGGGCAAAGACTTCTTCACTGTATAAAGAGCCACAGAACCCCCTCCTAGTCTGCAACAATCGCCCAGGTATGGATGTTAAGTGGGTCTTGCTTTCCTGACTAAAGTGATTCTCTCTTTAAAATGCTCTGTTATACCATGCGGTTTGGTCTTCATTCCCAACTTTCTTAGCAAAAAACAGAAAACATTCAAAAACTAGTGCTCCGTTGTGTTACCTCCACATCCTATAGTTTTGCGCAAAGACCAAAATACCAAAATAATGAATTTCGTGATAGTGTGATCAATAGTTTCATTTACCACGCAGAGGCTGAGTCCCAAAGACAACTCTTTGGGTCAAATACAAGGAGGGGGAGGTGATGATAAAACTAACAATTCATAAGAACCCAACTTCTAAAAGAAGAACTAGTTTTAAGTTGAGAAAGATTAAATTCATAAGAGTATATCAGATATAAGAAAGAAAACATCATAAGAGTATATGAGCTCGAAAGATACCTCATCATCTGGCAACACTTGTTTATCGGCATCAACCAGCCAGTCATATAGTAAACTTTCTTGCAGAACACCATCAACGGTGATCGAGTCATTAGACCTTCTTCGTGTTTGGCGTTCCCTAAGTCTCAAGTTGTAATGGACAAACACAAAGTCATTTAGGCTTTTTTGTGCTATGCGATTTCGTCTTTGGTTGTGATTTTGATCATACGTACTCCATGAATGCTCACACCCAAACGACGAACAAGTCTGACTCAATATACGTACAGCAATTCGTTGCAGCTCCAAGCAATTTATCCCATGTTGTTGCCACCATGCAGCTGGCAAGGGGAAAATACCACATTTATAGTTGGCATAACTGCATGAATGCATTACATTTCAATTCATGCATATTATATGAAGTATGGATTTCTTTTCCTCTTGTTATTGTTTCTTTTTTGAGTAGTTGTATATTGTTATGTTCGCCTATAATCCTGCAAACTTCAAATGATTCAGAAAGTCGAACCACCCTCTCACACACTCAAGAGATTTTGAGCATTCTAATGTTATCACCTGGATTAAGCTCTGATCTAGTGCTAATTGCCAAGTCAGTTCCAAAATCAGCTTTTGCAGAACCGAAATCAGAAATCTGAAACAGAGCGTCACAGCATTGAACTGGGAAAACAAAGGTAAGAAATAATGAAATCAGCCAAAAAAATTGATCTACAAAAAATAAAAGGCCTACCTGCATAGATGCAGAAATCCTTCTTCCACTATCTGGCTCCAATCGAACAAGACAAGAGTTTAGTCCACGTACAACATCTGGATGCTACAATTACATGAACTTAAAATTTGAATGGGGCAACCGCAAAATAAATTTTCTTTCAAAAAGAGAAAAGAACTCAGAATGGTTTTTTTACCGCAACAAAATCAGGACGATAACGGTAGGACGGATTCAAGTAGAAAGCAGCTAGATATAGAGGGTGGTGGAACAGTGAAGTCCAGTGACTATCAATTACACTCCAAAAAGGTCCATACTTCCTTGCATCATCACCGTGATTACTTTTGATTGTGAGCTTTGCCCTATACATATCATTGTAGATATATGGCATTGAAAGGTTCTCATCACCATTAACTTTTTGAAGCACCAGCATTATGGGGTCTACTGATTTTCTAATATACTGAACCTTTTTCCAAAATGTGGCATTCAACACAATCTTCTCCACTTCCTTACCATCATCAGATTTTGAAAAGCGTGATAGAAGCCATTTATTTGATTGAAACATTCTTTTAAGGCCAATCCTGTGATCCAATAAACTTTGTAGAGTAGCAAAACTCGAAGCATACTGGGTAAAAGATGGCCTCAGAAGCTCCTGTCCCCCTGTAAACTCTTTTTTCATGAGATTTAACAACCCAATTTGATTATAGATGAACTTAGTAATCTTTTGGCCTTTATCAATGCACTCTCCAACCAGTTTTATTTTACCAAAATCTTCAAGCATCTGATCAATACAATAAGCAGCACAAGGTGTCCAGAACAAATTTTTTCTCTTTTCTTCAAGCATCTTTCCAGCAGCTTCGTAACAAGGAGTATTCTCTGTGATTACCTACAATAATGTTTTGAAATAAGCAAGTCGGTAGAGAGAAAATAATCAATTGATAGCAGATTCACCAAAACATGAGAAACATAACACAACCATGATAAGAAGGAAACATTAACCCTACCTGCACAATGTGTTCCTCACCCATATCTTCTACTACTTTGTCAAGTAACTTGAATAAACATGTGGCATCTTCAATGATATCAGTCGCATCAACTGATCTGACAAAATATATGCCACGGGGGCATGAAACTAGAAAATTGATCAATTTTCTACCTTGTGTATCTCTCCAACTATCTGCCAAGATGGAACATCCAGTAACAGCCCAGGAAGCTTTATACTCGTGCAAGTAGCTTTTAATTGTTGCAGTTTCATCTTGCAAAAACCTACCAGATATCAATCGACTTGAAGGTCCTACCAGATCCTGTCCATATTGACCAACCAACTCTAACATCTTATGGAAATAAGGGGAGTTGGCCACATTTGAAGGAACTCCTGCATGATAAAAGAATTTGCATATTGCAGACATAACTTCCTTGCGAGACTTTCTAGACCCTAATTTCACTTGTTTGTAAGATGTTGGCATCTGACTCTTTGGTGTTGTTAGAACCAAAGAATCTAATCGTGGTCTTTTCATTAATGATTCAGATCCACTACTAGAGGGCATCCCTTTAAAAGTCCTTGAGTCTTTGCCTGGCCTTTTATCTCCAAGTAACAATCTTTCATTGCTCACATGGGTATCTTCTTCCTGTTCTTCCTCCTCGTCTTCATTATCTGAATTCATATAGAAAGCAGATATCTCCTTAGCATCAAGTCGTCTATGCCTCCTTCCAGTGCGATGCCATTTCATGTTTTCTTTTATTTTAAGATATACTTCCTCAGGAGCATTTTTACAAGGTGCAACTTCTCCAGGTATTCTAGCTAGATGTTGTTTAAACCGATTGATACCACCACTAACTATTTTTTCACAATAATTGCATTTCACCTTTTTCTTCCTGTCATCTTGGGCAGCACCATGCTCCCACCCTGGATCCACATATCCTAGAGACCGAAGAGGGGCCAAATTTATGACCAAACCTTTATCACCCATCAACTGTTTTCCTTTGCTTTTATACCCAATATGCTCTTCCTCCTCTACATCTTCATTGGACGGGAAACTCAAGTATGTTTGCTCATCATATTCAATTTGTTTAGGTTTCTTACCAAAACGACATCCTTCTAGATTTTCTCTCATTTTCAGGCAAACATCCTCTGGAGCCTTGTCACAGTATGTTACTTCTCCAGAAACTCGAGCCAAATGTTGCTTCAATCTGTATATCCCTCCACTGACTATTTTTCCGCAGTAATTGCATCTGACCTTCTTCTTCCTCTCATCTTGAGCAACACCATGGTCCCATCCAGGGTCAACAAGTCCAGTAGATCGAAGTGATGCCATCTCTTCAACCATTTGAGAAGCTGAAGTGCAGCTATTTTTACCGTAATCTGATCATGCCGCTTGCTAGAAGACAGAAAAAGATATTAAGTACAATCACAACACTCAAGTATGAACATAACATTTGGCTTTTAAAAATCAATAATATTGTTTGTGCATCAAAATTTAGGCCTATATGCCGTGAAAATTGGATTTGTGTCACAAAATTTTGCAAGTAAATGAACTACACTTTCTTCTGCAAGAATACAACAACATGCAAAATGAAAACTAAAACATTACCTCTCATACAATTGCCTTGGTTTTTCTCATGCATTATTAGCACTATTAAAGGAACAAAGCAAGAATTGCAGTTGTGCCACATACTTGACAATCCAATACATTAAAAACCCTAGCTGCATGCCCTTCTTAGGGAAATTATAAACCTGCTGCCCTCAATTTAGTTCTTCAAAGCTGCAAAGAAACATTTAAGCATTTCTTTTAATACATCTATCACCCCATTTTACTCAACTAATTTGTGAATAATAGAAAGGAAATTTCATCAAACATAAAAAATAAAGAAGAGCTATATTTAACTGTGCTAGTGAGGATAGAATTGCACAAATCAAGTCCGTAGAACTAAGCAAGAAGGGTAATGCTGACAGATTTTTCATTAGGATAGTATGCAACACACGATTAATGACATGAATGCTAGAATAAGAAACTATCAAATGTTGTTTTCTTGTGAATGAGACCTTTTGGGTTACTAAATGAACAAGACCTTTTCTTGTGACAACACAATAGATTTTACAATTCCCTGAAATCAATTCAAGGTCACATAATTTGGGAATTCTAGAAAAGAAAGAAAAAAAGAAAAAGAAAAGCATATAATGACTTTGAGGCCACCCATCATAACATTATACAAGGGATCTCTATTCATTCGATTTCGATCTTCTTATCAAACTAAAGAGAAACAAAAAAAGAGAAAGAAACATGTGGTAATTCCATTTAAGAATAAAATTACACCCAAAATCATTACTTATTTTTCTCCTTGATTCATAGATTAGTGAATTAATTCAAATTTGGAGAAAAAGAGAGTATTCAATTTTTATATATGCCTTGCTCTAAATCCCATTCTACTATTATTTTTCCATATATAAAAATTTACTCCCAAAAATTAGTGTTCTCTTATTTTTTTTGGAGTATTTGGATTGCAGTTAAAGAAATTCGAAAATAAATAAAATCTATATACAAGTGCTTTACAATATTAGTTTTGAATTTCTCAAAAAAAAAAATATTATGCATGAAATATATACATTGAAACAATATATTTTCCATAGTCTTTTGTGAAAATGTTTTTGCTCAAAATAAAATCTTAGCTCTATAAAACTTTGAAAATGTTTGTGTAAGTATGATTTTGTCGCTCACTTTCAGTTTTTGTCTCAAAGCCACAAATAACATATCAAACTTTTCTAAGTACAACAATCAACAACAATTAAAAACTTTATTGTTACTAGATGGGGTTAACTTGGTGAGTTTGGAAATTTCCAATCATCTCTGACAATACCCATATCTCTAGCGCTAGTCATATCCTATATAAATCTATTATGTTGTATGTTATATCTAATAGTTTTCCCACCAAGTTTTCTTTGTTAGTCCTCTCCCAATTTTGCTACAAATTTCCTCCATTTTATGAACTTAGGTGTTTACATCATCTTCTCATATAACCAAACCATCTTAATCATGAGTCTCTAACCTTAGCTTCAATAGACATCACTCCAACTGATGTCATACATGATATCACCCTTCATTTGTCTTTTATGTTTGAGGGTATTTTGTTTTTTATATATCATTGTGTTTTATCATCGTGATTCCCTTTGTCAAAAGTGACGTGGTGATGATGTTTTTCTACTTAACGCTTTGGGTATGTCTTTTATTATCATTAGCCCCCTTTTGTCAAAAGAAACAATGATGTTGTTTATCTTTAATCATTGTAATTTGTCAACAAGACTAGTATTTATATGTGTGATCTTATAATGCTTTGGCATGAACATTTTTATAAAGAAAGTGCAGAGAGCATTTTTACCCTAATTCTTATCTAAATAATTTATTTGTTTAGTGACGAATTTACTTTATTTTTATCACTCTTCCTTCTTCTATTTTAGAGTGTGACGAATCAAAACTAGTATTTTCTTGTTTGTGGCGAATTTTCTTATCAAACAAAGAGTGCTAGTATTTCTTTTATATTTTGGACACAACACCTCATCTATTGGTACGCAAATCCTTCCTTGAAATAATAACAAGCCATCGCCCCTCTGACTGTACCCCAAGGGAGTGAATTTACCAATCTCTGCCAAAATCTGAGCTAACTTGACATCATTAGGTTGTTGAATTCGAATCTGGTCAATTAGCTCAAACTGCACCTTCAGGTATGCGCAGCTCATCACCAATCTCTCTTCTGAGGAAGAGATGGATAATTCTCCTATCTGCTCCAACAGCCTCCATTCTTAGACCATCATAGTCGCCATCGCCGCTCCACGTAAACTCAATGCATCAGCCACCACATTGGCCTTTCCCGGGTGGTAAAGAATCTCACAGTCATAGTCTTTGAATAACTCCATGCATCGTCGCTGTCTCAAATTTAATTCTTTCTGGGAGAAGATATTTTAGACTTTTATAATCTGTGTAGATTTCCACGTTCTTGCTATATAGATAATGCCTCTAGATTTTTAGAGCAAAACCTACTGCCGCTAACTCTAAGTCATGAGTAGGATAGTTCAACTCATGCTTCTTCAATTGTCTCAAGGCATAAGTATTTACGCGCCCATTCTGCATCAATACACCCCCCCAATCTTGCATGTGAAGCGTCACTGTAAATAATGAACTTCTCCCCACACCTTGGAATAGTTAACATCAGAGTCATGGTCAGCCTCCTCTTCAATTCTTGGAAATTGTTTTCTGAGACTTCATTCCATTCGAATTTTACTTCTTTCCTTGCTAACTTAGCCATGGGTAAGGAGAGTCGAGTAAATCCCTCGATGAATCTCCTGTAATAGCTAGCCAAACCCAAGAAACTTCAAATACCTATCATTGTAGTAGGCCTTGGCCATTCCACCACGGCCTTAATCTTCTCGAGGCCTTAATCATCCACACGCGGAAGAGGATATTTATTTTTTAAGGTCACTTGGTTCAATTGCCAATAGTCTATACATAGTCGCATCGACCCATCTTTCTTCCTCACAAATAATACTGGGGCTCCCCAAGGAAAAACACTAGGTCTGATAAAACTCTTATCAATCAACTCTTGTAACTAGGCCTTCAGTTCTTTTAACTCATTAGGGGTCATCCTATATGGGGCTTTAGAAATAGATTGAGCACCTGGCATCAACTCAATTGAAAACTCAACTTCTATTGGAGGTGGCAACCCCCCCAACTCTTCAGGAAACACATCTGGAAAATCCCGAATCACTGGGTATCTCCGTTAACTCTGACTTATTCCCCATACCCGTGGTCACAAAAGCAAGATATGTTTCACAACCATGACATATTAATCTCTCTGTTTTCATCACCAATATCATGGGGGTAGAGCTCATTGGTTTAATTCCCCGATATATAAGAGCTAACTGTTGAGGTGGCTCAAATTGAATTATTTTCCGACGATAGTTAACCATGGCATAGTGTTGAGAAAGCCAATCTATACCCAAAATTAAATCAAAATCTTCTATAACTAAGACCACCAGATCTCTCAGTAACTCCTTATCATGCACCACAATCTTACATCTTTTATATACCTCTCTACCCATTAAGGCTACGTCCCCCGGTGTAGTTACAATCAAATAATGTGGCAATAAAATCCCAAGAGCAAATACGTGACATACTGCCTGGGGTCCAATAAAAGAACGAGTAGATCTTGTGTCAAAAAGTGCACATACATCGTTGCCATATAGACAAAGAATTCCTTGAATTGTGTCATTTGACTCATTTCCCTTCTCTGCATCTGTTACCGTTAGTGCAAAGACACTCCCCTGAACATGGGGTCTATCTGTAATAGCTGTACGCTGAGTTGATGGTAAAGCTAACTAAGGAGCTACGCACCACAAATCTCTAACTGGGTCTCTACCCCTGACTCCCTGGTCTCTGCCCTCCATACTGAGACGGTGTAGAGCATGTGTTAACCCTATGACCCTTTCCACCACAACAATAACAGATTACTTCTCTGGCTGAGGTCGCATTCGGACTCTGAGGGCAACCCCTCTGAATATGACTTGTCTATCCACAGAGGGAACAAAACGTTTTTTTATTAAACGTTTCATAACCCTCCAACTCCTAATATCCTCTTCTCCACCTCTCCTACATTGTGCTAAGTCCTTCACCATAGATTAGCATAATCTGTAAATTCAAGAGCTGCAAGTTTGTATTTTCTTACCTCGGAATACTCTTAATATTCAAATACTTTTTCCACTCGCTGCACCCACTCAGCACTCTTCCAGTGAGCTAGTTTCCTTAAATGGTGGAATCTTCATCTTGATGTTGTTTCCCAGATCTCTTTGTTGCCTCCTCTGCCATGGTTGTTCAACCACGCTAGCTTCGTTTACGATTTTATCTCCTTCACCCTCATCTTCATGGATAGCCCTTCTTGGTGCTTGAGGAATGTGTTGTTGTTGTGGTGGTTGTTGAGCTCCCATCCTCTCAAACACTTAAGTTAAACGAGTAATTTGCTCCATCATCTCTTCTTGCCTTTGTTGGAGACTCGTGATTTGAGCTTGTTCCAATGAAAGCCCTCTTGGTGCGTCTTCTCCGGCTATGATTAGAACCTATGATTTGATACCAATATAATGTGCCCAAAATACAAAAGAAATACTAGCACTTCTTGTTTAGTAAGAAAATTCGCAACAAACAAGAAAATACCAGTTTTGATTTGTCACTCTAAGATAGAAGAAGGAAGAGTGATAAGAATCAAGTATATTTACCACTAAATAAATGAATTGCATAGATAAGAATTAGGGTAAAAATGTTCTCTACACTTTCTTCATAAAAATGTTCATACCAAAACATTACAATATCACATATATAAATACTAATATTGTTGACAAATTACAATGATTAAAGACAAACATAATAATTAAAGATAGACAACATCATTGCCTCTTTTGTGGCTAATGATGATAAAAGACACACCAAAAGCATAAAGTAAAAAATTGACAAATGGAATCATGATGATAAAACACAATGATATATAAAAGACAAAATACCCTCAAACATAAAGGACAAATGAAGGGTGATATCATGCATGACATCACTTAGGAGATTTGGGCTTGTTGGAAAGACTTGGGCCTGACAGATGGGTTGACTGCTTGGGTTTGATCATGGAGTGCCTAGGTTGCATTCTGGTCTTACTTCCAAGCAAACGGGCAATGTGATTAATTTGAACTTTAACTCCTTCACTTTGTGGGCTAGAGATTGGAAGAGAATGGGGATGCAGATTGGGCTCCTTGTGCGTGCAAATATATATGTGTATTTTGCATTTAATTAAATGAATAAAAAAGGAAGAAGGATGTGAGGGGAATTTACTTATTTGTGTGAGGGCAAAAATGGGAAAGAAAGAGAAGTATATGAGGGTGCCTTAGTGTGAGTCCTCTTCATTTTCTTCTTCTCCCATTCTTCTCTTCTCCTTGTTCTCTTCAATCCCTAATTTCTTCTTCTTCAAATTTGGTGCTTCAAGAGGGATTCAGTAGCTGATTTTAGAGGGTTCGGTTGGAATTAAAGGCTTGGTTTGTAGCTTCCTTCCTTCTCTCAAATCATCCCTTAATCAAGGCAAGTTCCATTTTCTCCTTTCCTTATTTCTTTGTAAGTCTATTTCCTCTTCTTTGGAGATGAAAATCAAAATCTTTTGGTGACCTTGATCATGTATTTTCTAAGCCTTGTGTTCTTGTAATTTTAATTTTCGGATCTCATTATTTTTGGTCAGATTTACGCATGTTGTACTTTTTAGGGTATAACTTTATGTGATTTTATCCAATTCGAAATTCGTTTGTTTCTGTGTAAACTAGACTTGATAAATTTTTAATATATGGCTTGAATCATTTGGCTTCGAATTGAACCTGCAGTGGCCTTGTTAAATTCTGCCAAAAAAATTCATAAGTCACTGTAGCGCGCAATCTGCCATGCTTCAGTTTTTGGAGCATAACCTTATGTGGTTATATCCGATTTGCAATCCGTTTGTTGCTTTGTAAACTAGACATCATGGACTTCGATTCGGTATATGTGGTGCCCCAATAATCGGAAGGGCACACATGAAGCAAATTTAAGTTCGGAAGCTAACTCCGGAAGCGATCTTCGGAAGAATGGAATCAGCTTCGAAAGAATGGCAACGGCGAAGCTTCGGAAGACGTAGCGGTATATCTTCGGAAGGTGACCTCCTTGGTTCGCAACCCATCATCGGAAGTAGGACCTCTGAAGAAACAGTCTTGATAGGTTCGAAAGATATCTTCCGAACTACCATGTACGGTTGATTGTTGATCTCTATATAAGGCCAAGCTTAACATTCCAAAAGGATCTTTTTGAACTCTGGTATTTTCTCTCACTACTTACCTTCCGAAGATCTTAGTTTACTTTCCTTTCCTTGCGTAAGAACTCCTTCCGTACTGACTTAAGCTTCGGAGGGTCTTCGTGGGAAAAGTCCCACAAGCCTTTTAACCATTCTCCTACAGAAGCTTCAAAAGCTACAGCAAACTACCTTCAGAAGATCACCTTGGGCCACCTCTGTTGGCCAGCAACTGTCTCTCGGCAGCAGTTCCTTCGGAAGCCCGTCATCTATTGTTCGAAAGGACCATCCTGTTCTTCGAAAGAACTCAGTCAATTAGCTTCGAAAGTTCGTTTCGGTAGTTTCCTTCGGAAGCCTGCTGCAGAATCGTGTTTTGTTCTAGTCTCGGGGTCAACAGCATTTACGCACGTTCCACTAATAAAAGTTTTTAATTGTTGTATTTTGGCAACAACGGTATATGAATTGATTTAATTGATTATGATTTGAAGCAGTTACAGCCTCGTTAATTTCGATCTAAAATCTGAAATTTTTTGTTATGATTGAGATGATAATTCTTGCCTACGTTACCATGTTTAATCTTATTGATATCCTTAAATACTTGATATATTTTATTCAAAAGCCTCAATAGGGTTTCGATTCACCCTATATATTTCTTAAGGAATGATGCATTTCTTGATTAGGGTATAGTTGTCAGCACTTAAGGGGCTGACAAGGCTGGGAATGGAATTCGAGAGAATTCCAGTGAATCGAGAAGGGGAGGGAGAGAATGTGAGGGAAGAGAGAGAGAAAGTGAAAAATATTCTCATTAATCATTGGGAGCATGGCTCCAGTACACTCAGTTTTATAGGCTGTTAGGGAATTCTTCTAGAAGGCATGCTGCGACTCAGCCTGCCCACTACACTGCTGAGGCTCATCCAATTGAATTACAAAATGGGATGGACCCTTCTATCCCTCTACCTTGCTAGCTACGTGACAAATTCCCCCCTTCTTAAAAACATTTCTTGTCCTCAAGAAATCACAAGAGTCTAGCCACCCGAGGAAACTGTTTGAGTAACTCCGGAAGGTATTCCCAAGTTGTGCCGTCTGAGGGCCGGTTGCTCCATTGGACTTACACTTGAATCAAGGGTAAGGACCCTTGGTAGATGACCCTCCTATCAATAATGGCCATAGGTTCATATTCCTCTAGGTTCTCCTCCTCAAGTTGGGTGGTTCAACACTTACCACTTCCTGTGACCCTACTGATTTCTTGAGTAACGATGTTGAAGTTTGCCTAGAGTTTATTTGATGCGGTAGAAGATCAGTATGTTGAAGTCTATTGGCTGGAAGTTTTAGATCAATTAGGGCTTTTAAATATAAGTGTAATTCTTTTATAATTTGGAGGGCCTAATTATAATTTCCCATAGTAGTTAGTTACCTTGGGAATCTCGCCTTTTCTATTTATAGGAGGGCGAGGTGGGCAGTCGAGATCACTTAGAAAGGAGAGAGCTTCTGTTTGTCTATGTCCGAGTGAGGAGTTCCGTTCTTGAGAAAGAGAGAGAGGCAGTTTAGTCTTGTGTATTTCTTGGGAGAATGTGCGCTTGTACTCGGGAAGATAGATGAGATTTAGAAGCTTGGTGTACTGATCTTTGTTATCCTAATAAAGGCTATTTGAAGTGGGTGTTGATTGCTGGATGTAAATTTGCCTAAAGGCATTCCGAACCAGGGTATATCTTGTCTCTTCTGATTTTGTTTTATCTTTTCTAATTTTGTTTCATTGCTGGTTTTTTGTGTGGTTTTCTGTTTCTGTGAGTTTCTTTGAATTCGCAAGGGAATTCTCTTTGTTTGGCTTCGGGTAATCAATCCTAAATATCAACAATTTGGTATCAGAGCCATTCTTCATCCAAGATAAGTCTTCTTGATATTTTTCTTGATATCTTTCTTATTGTTTTTTATTAGACTCTAGTTCTAATCATGGCTGCGACAAGATATGATATAGAAAAATTCACTGGCCAAAATAATTTCGGCCTTTGGAGAATTAAGATGAAGGCACTCCTAGGAAACTTAGGACTGAAAGGAGCATTAGAAGAAGAGAAAAAACTACCCGAAACTAGTACTCCTGAACAGAAACAGGAATATAGTAAACAGAGGGAAGAAATAGATGAAAAGGCATATAATACTTTAATTCTTAGTCTTGGTGATAAGGTTCTTTGAGAGGTCTCAAAGATAACCACTGCTCTATCCTTATGGAATAGGTTAGAAACCTTATATTTGACCAAAAATCTTTCCACCCGGTTGTTCTTAAAAACTAGGTTTTTCTCATTTAAAATGGGAGAGGGGCAGAAACTGCAAGAACATATAGATGACTTCACAAAGTTATGTTTAGATTTTGAAAATATTGATATAAAATATGATGATGAGGATAAGGCTCTTGTCTTATTGCACTCTTTACCAAGATCTTATGAAATTTTTGTTGATATATTAAAACACGGTAGAGAAAATCTGTCTCTAGATGATGTTATTGGAGCTTTAAACTCCAAGGAACTTCAACAAAAGTTAGAGGTCAAGAATTCTGTAGGAGATGCCCTTACAACTAGGTCAAGGACAGAAAAGAAGGATCAAAAGACCAAGGGAAGGTCTAGATCAAAGTCTAAAAAGGGTAAGAAAACAATAAGGTGTTTCTTATGTCATGAAGAATGTCATATTAAGAGAAATTGCCCTAAGAAAAAGAAGGAATTTCAGAATAAAGGGAATACTGAGATATCATCCTCAATCTGTGAATTTGATTATGATAGTGCTGATGCTCTAGTTGTATCAAAAACTGAGAACAATCAGGCTTGGGTTTTAGACTCTGGTTGTTCATTCCACATGACTCCTCATATGGATTGGTTCCTAAGCTTTAGGGACATAGATGGGGGTAAAGTCCTGTTAGGAAATAACCAGGAATGTAAAATCAAAGGGATTGGGGATGATAAAATCAAAATGCATGATGGAATAATTAGGACTTTGGCTGCTGTAAGATATGTACCAGATTTGAAAAGAATTCTGATATCCCTTGGAGAATTAGACAAAAACGGATACTCCTATAGAGGAGTTGGTGGAGTCCTTAAGATAGTAAAAGGATCTCTCATATGCATGAAGGCTATCCTTCAAAATGGCATATATATGTTGCAGGCATCCACTGTAGGGGGAGAGGCAGCATTAGGAGAGGGAAAATCCTAGGGGCAGTCTAGACTGTGGCATCATAGGATGGCTCACATTAGTGAGCAAGGACTCAAAGAATTGGCTAAGCAAGGGATTTTAAGTACTGAGAAAGTTACAGCTATAGACAAATGTGAAACATGCATATTTGGAGAATCAGTAAAAGCAAAATTCCCTAAAAAGGCTACTCACGCCACTAAGGCCCCTTTAGAATATTTCCATTCTAATCTGTGGGGTCCTTCCCAAACCTTATCTCATGGTGGAGCTAAGTATTTCCTATCTATAATTGATGATTATTCTAGAATGGTTTGGGTTTATGTTTTAAAATCAAAGGATAAAACTTTTAAAACTTGGAAAACCATGATAGAAAATCAGAAAGGAAGCAAAATTAAAATCATTAGGACTGACAATGGTTTGGAATTTTGCAACAAGGAATTTGACCACTTATGTAAACAAGAAGGTATCCTAAGGCATCTATCGGTTCCGGGAAATCCCAAACAAAATGGTTTGGCCGAGAGAAAGAATAAAACTCTCTTAGAGAGAGTTAGGTGCATGATTATTCATGCTAGGCTGTCCAAATCGTTTTGGGGTGAAGCTTTAGTCTCGGCAGCCTATGTTATTAATAGGTCACCATCCACAGCTATAGGTTTTAAAACTCCCTATGAAATGTGGACTGATCACAAGCCTAATATAGATCATATTAGGGTGTTTGGGTGTATAGCTTATGCTCATTCCAAACAAGATAAGCTGGATCCTAGAGCTATTAGGTGTTTGTTTATAGGATATCCTAAAGGAGTTAAGGGCTACAAACTGTGGAGTTTAGATCCAAATATGCCTAGGACCTTTGTAAGCAGAGATGTTACTTTCAATGAAGAATCTAACATAAAAGACTTTGAGGGAAAGGGAGAATTAAAGGATGCTGGAAAAGAAAAATCAGTAGATGTAGATCTATTTGGAAAACCAATGGGAAGAGATCAAAATAACTCTCAAGATCAAGAGTTAAGTCTTCAAGAAGAAAATGAAGGACATGGAGAATTCTCTCCAAGTCAGCAGGATGATTATGAGGGATCCTCTGCAGATCAGCAAGAGGATTATGAAGAATCCTCCTACTCAGAAAATTCTCTTGATCCAGAGAGATACAATGTGGCTAGAGATAGGCAGAGAAGGATTTCCAGACCTCCAGTAAGGTATGGCTATTCTGATTTAGTTTCCTATGCCCTATTAAGTGCAGCTGAAGTAGGGGAAGAACCCCTTTCATATGAAGCAGCAGTAAAGTCCAAAGATTCTCAGAAGTGGCAGGAAGCCATGAAATCTGAGATGGACTCTCTTAAACGAAATAAAACTTGGGTCCTTGTAGAAAAACCCTTAGGAAAGCGAGTTGTTAGCTGTAAATGGATATATGAAATTAAGGAAGGAGCTGGAAAAGAAGATAAACCTAGGTATAAAGCTAGGTTGGTGGCTAGAGGTTTTACTCAAGTAGCTGGTGTAGATTTTAATGAGGTATTTTCACCTGTTGTGAGACACACCTCAATAAGAATCTTGCTTGCAATCTCAGCTCATCAAGACATAATTTTAGAACAAATGGATGTCACTACAGCTTTTCTACATGGAAATTTAGAGGAAAATATTCTTATGGAACAACCTAAGGGATTTGAAGTAAGAGGTAAGAAAGAACTAGTATGTATTCTTAAGAAATCTCTTTACGGTTTAAAACAATCCCCTAGGCAATGGTATAAGAAGTTTGACTCATTTATGTTGTCCCAAGGGTTTAAGAGGAGCTCATATGATAGCTATGTCTATTTTAAACATATGCCTAATAATGTATCCATATATCTTCTCCTATATGTAGATGATATGTTGATTGCAAGTCAATCAACTAAGGAAATCATGAATTTAAAACTGAGTTTAAAATCAGTCTTTGAAATGAAAGAATTAGGAGAAGCTAAGAAAATATTAGGCATAGAAATTAAAAGGAACAGACAGCATAGGCAACTAATCTTGTCTCAACAATCCTATCTTAGCAAGTTGGTTAAGAAATACAATATGAGTGATGCAAAGGGTGTATCAGTACCTTTTGCCCAACACTTTAAATTGTCTCATGAGCAGTCTCCAAAGGATGGAAAAGTCATTAAGGAAATGAGTAAGATTCCTTACTCTAATGCAGTTGGGAGCTTAATGTACAGCATGGTCTGTACAAGACCAGATTTGGCCCATTCTATGAGTGTATCTAGTAGGTTTATGGCTAATCCGGGTAAAGCTCACTGGGATGCTGTAAAATGGATTTTCAAGTATGTTAAAGGGACTTTAGATATGTCTTTGGTTTATGGTGGAGGAAAATTAGAATCAAAACCTTACATCTTAGGGTTTACCGATGCAGATTTTGCTGCAGATATTGATAAGAGAAGGTCTTCTACAAGTTATGTATTTCAGATATGGGGATCTACCATAAGCTGGAAAACAAACCTGCAATCGGTAGTGGCTTTATCCACAACTGAAGCAGAATATATTGCTGTAACAGTAGCAATAAAAGAAGGTCTTTGGCTTAGAGGAATCATTAGTGAACTTCTAGGAATAGATGTTAAGGTTAGGATAATGTGTGATAGCCAAAGTGCTATTCATTTGGCTAAAAATCCCTCACATCATGAAAGAACCAAACACATAGATGTTAGGTATCATTTCATTAGGGAAATTCTTGAAAAAGAAGAGATAGCCCTAATAAAAGTTGCAGGAGAAGAAAATGCAGCTGATATGTTTACCAAAGCTGTCCCTAAGTCTAAATTATAGCATTGTTTATCCATTCTTAATGTTGTTTGTGTTTAATATGATCAGTGTTTTGTCTTCATCCAGATAAGAACAGGTTTCAGGCTACCGAGTGAAGAACTCAAGGCAAATGGTGGAGAATTGTTGAAGTTTGCCTAGAGTTTATTTGATGCGGTAGAAGATCGGTATGTTGAAGTCTATCGGCTGGAAATTTTAGATCAATTAGGACTTTTAAATATAAGTGTAATTCCTTTATAATTTGGAGGGCCTAATTATAATTTCCCATAGTAGTTAGTTACCTTGGGAATCTCGCCTTTTCTATTTATAGGAGGGCGAGGTGGGCAGTCGAGATCACTTAGAAAGGAGAGAGCTTCTGTTTGTCTATGTCTGAGTGAGGAGTTCCGTTCTTGGGAAAGAGAGAGAGGCAGTTTAGTCTTGTGTATTTCTTGGGAGAATGTGCGCTTGTACTCGGGGAGATAGATGAGATTTAGAAGCTTGGTGTACTGATCTTTGTTATCCTAATAAAGGCTGTTTGAAGTGGGTGTTGATTGCTGGATGTAGGTTTGCCTAAAGGCATTTCGAACTAGGGTATATCTTGTCTCTTCTGATTTTGTTTTATCTTTTCTAATTCTGTTTCATTACTGGTTTTTTGTGTGGTTTTCTGTTTCTGCGAGTTTCTTTGAATTCGCAAGGGAATTCTCTTTGTTTGGCTTCGGGTAATTAGTCCTAAATATCAACAAACAATACATGGAAGACCGGATGGATGCCTACTCCGTCTGGTAGCTGTAATCGATACGCTGAACTTCCAACCTTAGCTATTATTTGGAAAGGGCCAAAGTATTTAGGTCCCAGCTTAGAAGGGCGCTTGCCCGTGAACAGTTGCTGCTGAAATCGCCTAACCTTTAAGTAGACAGAATCTCCTTCTTCAAAATTCCTTTCAGTTCTCCTCCGGTCTGCCAGTTGCTTCATTCGATTTTGTGCCACCATTAATTCTTGTTTAATAACCTGGAGGGCTTCCTGTCTTTGCCTCAAGTATCTATCCACATCCCTTTCCACATTGGAGTAGTGCATCACTGGTGGAATGAGTGGCGGTTTGTACCCAAAGAGTGCTTCGAAAGGCGATCGCTTGAGTGAGCTATGGAAGTTTGAGTTGTAGCACCATTGAGCTAAGGGCAACCATTGATTCCAACTTTTCAGCCTGGTGAAACACACACACCGTAGATAAGCTTCCAAACACTAATTTACTCTTTCAGTTTGTCCATCCGTCTCCAGGTGATAAGCTGTAGACATATGTAGGCCAACTCCTAGTTGTTTGAACAATTCCCTCCAGAAGTTGCTTGTAAATATCTTGTCTCTATCGAAGGTGATGGACAAGGGCAGGCCATGTATCTTAACCACCGAATCTAGCAGTAACCAGGCCACCTCAGAAGCTGTAAAGGGGTGAGCTAGGCTAAGGAAATACCCAAATTTCGTCAATCTATCCACCACTACGAATATAGTGCTCTTCCCTTCAAATCGAGGTAATCCTTCCACAAAATCCATGGAAATTCTTTGCCATGCTTGGTCTAGTATCTCCAAGGGTTGAAGTAAACTAGGGTAGGGAACTTGCTTGTGTTTGCATTTTTGGCAGACTGGGCATGCTAGAACATAGGCCGCCACTTCCTTCTTCTTGCCCGGCCAATAGAATAATTGTCACACCTTGTTGTAGGTTACATTGAGGCCGGAATGTCCTCCCATGGGGGATGCATGCAGGGCTTGTAAGATTCGGGTCCGTAGTTCAGGGTCTTCCCCAATCACCATCCGTCCTCGATACCTCAATAGCCCCGCCTTCAACGTGTACCCCTTCTGTTCACCCCCATCTATGGCAAGACTGGTCATGAGTTCTTGAGCCCAGGGTGTCCCTTCATAGCTGCATGACACCTCTTTGATCCAATTGGGAACAAGTACAGAGATCGCCTGGCATTCCCCATTTTTTTCCCTTCTGGACAGTGCATCAGCCACTGTATTTTCTTTGCCCTTGCGGTACTAGATGCTGTAATCAAGCCCTAACAGCTTGGTGACCCCTTTTCTTTGTAACTGCGTGTGTAACCTTTGTTCTCCTAAGAACTTTAGGCTTTCATGGTCGGTCTTGATAATAAATGAATTTCCCTCCAAATAACACCTCCATTTGTCCACTGCCATTAGTACTGCTAGTAATTCCTTATCATAGATGCTTAGTCCCAAGTGTTTGGGAGCTAAAGCCTAGCTAAGGAAAGCTATCGGCCTGTCGTCCTGCGCTAACACTGCTCCCACGCCCGTGTCACATGCATCTGTTTCCAATATGAAAGGCTTGGAAAAAATTGGTAGACTAAAATGGGAGCTTGTGTCATAGCCTCCTTTAAAGAAGTGAAGGCGGCTGCTGCCTCCTCTCCCGATACAAACCCATTCTTCTTGAGCAATTCGGTCAGTGGCTTGCTAATTATCCCATACCTCTTAATGAACTTTCTATAATAGCCAGTTAGCCCCAGAAAACCCCGTAGCTCCTTCACAGTCTTAGGGGTAGGCCACTCCACCATGGCAGTAATTTTTTTGGGATCAGTAAGCACGCCCTCTCCAATGATTATGTGCCCAAGGTATTCCACCTTTCCCTCTGCAAAAATACATTTAGACTTTTTGACAAACAATTGGTTAGATTTGAGGACTTGAAATGTGGTTTTGAGGTGGGTTAGATGTTGTTCCATGGTTAGGCTATAAACCAAAATATCATCGAAGAAAACAAAGATAAATTTTCTGAGATATGGGTAGAAAATGTGATTCATGAGGGCCTGAAATGTTGCAGGGGCATTGGTTAGGCCAAATGGCATTAATAGGAACTCATAGAGCCCTTGGTGCGTGCAGAAGGCGGTTTTGGGGATGTCCAAGGTGTTCATTCGGATCTGGTGATAACTAGATCTGAGGTTTAGCTTTGAAAAAATTGTAGCTCCTGATAATTTGTCAAGTAGGTCGTCTATGATAGGGATGGGGAACTTGTTTTTGATGGTGTAGGTGTTTAGTTGTCTATAGTCAACACAAAACCTCCAACTACCATCCTTTTTTTTTTACCAGGAGTACAGGGGAGGCAAATGGGCTCTGGCTCGACCGAATGACCTGTTTGGATAGCATTTCTTTTACTAGACGTTCAATCTCAGCCTTCTGAAATGGGGAATAACGGTAAGAGCGGACATTGATAGGTTCGGTGTTTGGCTTAAGATGGATGATATGTTCTAAAAATCGGTCCGGAGGTAAGGAGGTGGGTTCCAAGAACAATTCCTCAAATTCAACCAATAGAGAATGTAAAGAATCAGTAAATGGTACCTCGCTCGGGGCGTTGGCTGATGCCAGTAATTTGAACCACGGCCATCTCCATTCCTGACGTCTAGCACTCCAGCTTTGAAACCATGAATCTGTTGCATCATTCAAGTATGCAGCAACCATGTTGACCTTGTTTTCTTCCATCACCCGATAGTGATAGAAAAAACGTTCGCACCTTCTTATCCACCAACGAGGCTTCACTCCCTCAAACACTGGTATCTCCATCTTTGGGACGGGAACGTTATTTGCAGCACCTAAGCCTCCTCGCATGGTCGCCTCTCCTGCAGGCTCCATCCTCTCATCTCTATCTTGACGGCCCCGTGCTCCTTGGAAGATGGGAGCAGTAGCTGTTCTAGGTGGAAAATCCACTGGTAAGGTCGTGTTTGGTTGTCAAGAAAAAATGGCCAGTGCAGCGTTCAACTGCTGGCTTAGTCCCGTAAACTCCACTCGGAGATGAGCGAAGTCATCCCTCAAATTTCGCTCCATTTCGATAACATCTAACCTCATCCTGCTTATGTCTTCATGGGTATTTCTGATACCCGCTTCTACCGTTTCGAACCTTTCCTCCACCAGCTCCTGGCCATGTCGCACTCCTTCGTCTATGGCATCTAAGTGAGCTTCCATTTGTTTCATGCAGGTACCTTCCACCATGGTCGTTGGTTGCAGCTCGTCGATCCTGAACCGTAGTCTCTGATACCAATTGTTAGCACTTCCAAGGCTGACAAGGCTGGGAATGGAATTCGAGAGAATTCCAGTGAATCAGGAAAGGGGAGGGAGAGAATGTGAGGGAAGAGAGAGAGATAACAGAAAGGAGAGAGAGAGTGAAAAATATTCTCATTAATCATTGGGAGCATGGCTCCAGTACACTCAGCTTTATAGGCTGTTAGGGAATTCTTCTAGAAGGCATGCTGCGACTCAAACTGCCCACTACCCTGCCGAGGCTCATCCAACTGAATTACAAAATGGGATGGACCCTTCTACCCCTCTACCTTGCTAGCTACGTGACAAGTTTATGCAAGATATTGGTGTTGTCTTGCTTATAACTTTGATTATTTTAATATGGAAATACCTAAGTGTTGCATGATATATATATATATATTAGCACACCTATTATTTTGTGCTATGGCTTTACTGTGTGGGGAAAAGGAAATCCAAAAGCAAGCTCAGAAGGTATTTACCTGTCTGTGGGAGCCTTGGTTCATAATACTTATATGGTTTAAAGCCAAAGCGAGGGTGGATAACGGTTCACATTATGCTTGTTTATATATGGATAATATGGTTGTGGCATAAAAAAAAATTCATAATTGTCTAATGTTGTATAGAATGATAGGATGTATTATGAGATGGTGAATGATGAACAGGAAATTACGTATTCATTTCATGGGAATTTATTTTCTTCCATATTTGATGCTCATATTTCCATTTCATATTTGATTAGCATTTTCTTTTGTATATACTTGTTGGGCAATGTGACTCACTTTGTTTACTTCGCATCATTCCAGATAAAGGTAAAATTAAAGAAGGAGTCGAGCCTAGTGGTGTATGAGTTCATGGGATAGGTTGTGTACAGAGTCGTCCCAGCCAAAAGATCTCTGGGAATTGGTTTTGAGGGCTTGCATAGTAGAGTTTGTTTTGTTGTTACATATTTATGTTGCCATTTTTATTTTGTTGTATGGGTAATTAAGCCCTAACCAGATTTATGTCGTGAGTATTGTCGTATGTATATACCATGTGAGCCTAGTTAAAATAAATGAGATGTATATGGTTGTTTATGTTTTAGTTGTTCTATATCATTCATTTCATGACCTCCTCACGAATCTCTTATGCTAGCAGGTGCTCCAGGTGGTGGGTCGTGACATGTGCAGTAACTAGCAGTTACCATCCACTTCCCTTCCCACTATATTCTTGTAAGAGTGGGCTATATCAGCCACTCGTGAGATGCATTGGGATTCATTGGAAAATCATAAAGTTCAGTTTCTCTCTTCTCCCTTCATTTCTCTCCCTATTTTCTCTCTATTTTCTCCCTCTTTCATCAAAGAAGTTGCAATCAGGCCGAGTTCTTGACAACTTGGTATAGTTGGTATCAGAGTTACCCGATTCTCAGTTGGTCCAGCAACCCTTAGCAATGACTTCGACCCTAGCAGTTATCGATTCTAGGAGCAAATCAGGGCAGTTACAGGCTTTAGGAAGAAAAACTGAGGTGGTTATCGATTCACTAAAGGCAATTAAGTTGACCATTAGAGTTAACAAGAAGAAATTAACCGTGTAAATGGTAGAGGCAACTTGCTCGAAGCAAGTGGAAGTGAAGTTGGAGACCATGGAGTTGGGTTTGCGGCAGACCCAAGAAGAATTGAGCCATTGTTGGGAGGACATCACAGCCACCAACACTGCCACCAGAGAAGCAGTGTATTCGCTAGAGAAGGAAGTTGCTAACCTCGGCCAAAGGGTGGATGGACTATTGAAAATGTTTTCCAAGATGTCCCAGGTCAGCCTGCCGAAAAACTTCCCTCCCAAAACCATTTCGGAGCCAATCTTGACAAGAGTAAACACTTCAGAACCAACCTTGACAAGAGCAGGGGCATTCTTCCTCATGCTTCTACACCACAGGAAGATAAGGAATAGCCGGAAATAGATCCGACAGTACAAGTAAGGGGATCCTACCAAAATCACCCACACACACCTCTACCTAGACTTGAAATTCCCATGTTTAAAGGTGTTAAACAAAGGTGGTGGGTCCGGAGGTGTAAAAGGTTTTTCAAGCACTATAATGTGACTGAAGGGCAAAGAATAAACCTTATTGCAGCCTATTTCAATGACAAGGTCGATACATGGTTTCAAGGTTGGAACAAGGTAAGGGATGAGGCAACTTAGATAGAGTTTGTGGAAGACTTATGTGACAAATTTGGTGAGCAGTCTATGGCGGATACAATTGAGGAGTTTTAACAAATTGAAATAGGAAGGGTCGGTGTTAGAATACCAGGTCCATTTTGAGGGATCGAGGTCCCTAATGTAAAATGCACAACCTACTTTGATTGAAAAATATTTTGTCTCCAGTTTTATTAGCAATTTAAAAGATGAATCGAGGCCAACAATTAAGATGATGCAACCTGCAACTGTCAAGAAAGTTGCTAAGAAGGCAAGATCGCAAGAATTGGCTTTGGAAGCTAAACAAAATTCAATATAAGAGCTATTCAATAATAGGTTAACCCACTGGAGGAAACCCTAAAGCTGCAAACTCAAGAGTGCCCAAAGAAAATGTGAATTTTAATTTTTAAGGCTTTACCTAACACCAACCCGGTTAAGCCATTCACTGTGGAACAAAAGACACAGCTTGGGTTATGTTTCAAGTGTGGAGAGAAGTATGGGCCTGGGCACCAGTGCAAGGGTCAATTTCTACAAATGGAGGGACCGAATGAAAGAAAGGAGGAAGAAGAAGAAGAGATTTCAGAAGAAACAGAAATTATGGCTGAGAATGTTCAGGAAGCCGAGGGTGGAGAGTTGTCCTTGAATGCACTTAAAGGAGGTCTAACTAACAAAGTCATTAAGGTGGAAGGACTAGTGGGCAAAAGGAAACTAATGGTTTTAGAAGACAGCAACTATAGTTTTCTGGATGAAAACTGCCAAGGAACTAAACTACAAAGTGAAAACTACCTTCCCTTTATTAGTGACAGTTGCCAACGGAAACAAGATGTACACCAACTCAAGGTGTGTGGAATTTGTTGGAAGATGCAAGGACACAAATTCATGGTCGATCTGTGGATTCTCAAGTTAGGGAGCTGTGATATTGTATTGGGAGTGGATTGGATGAGGACTCTCAATCCCATCATATTTGATTTCAACAAATTGGAGGCAACCTTAATCATCATAGTATGCATCAGAGTGCAACATATGCATTAACATTTTTATAAACTGAGTACAAAATAAACAATTAGGTATCATCATCCCATAATGCAAGTGTCTCTCCTAGTAGGATGAAAATATTTCATGAGCATTCGAAACACTAAGTAGTTCATAAGTAAATCATGAAAGATGATTTGGTTTAAAGTGTACATGATGCATTAGCATACAAATCTAACTATAAGTTAAAATATAACATAGCCTTTTTACTAGCCCAGTATAGGTCAAAGTATCAAACCTCACAATGACAAGGACAAAAGGTCATCACACTAAAATAGGGATAGCAAAAATAAAAATCCCCAAGTGTGTCTAAATAAGTGTCTAACCAACTCTAGCACCCAACACTGAAATGGGTATCACCTATCTTGCCTCGAATGAATTGAACTTGGCATTACGGAATTTGCTAGGCTACGTCATCATGTCTCACCTAGAGTTGCTATGTAAGAGTGCACACTATATAGGTCATAGTTACACACAGGCCATACATTTTAGGGTAAACCACTGGTAAATGAATACAAGCACGATGCCCATACACTCGCAATGTACTCACATACTTAGTTTGTCCTCGCACATATGTTGTACTAACATATAACTATATGTATATTCATTTATGTATGGTTAACATATAACTATATGTACATTCACTTATGTATACTTTAAGTACTTTTCCTATTTTAAAATGAATTGTTCGTAAAATGATGTTAAATTCATTAAATTAGGTAAGGATAGTAAATAAAGTATGTTTGAGAAAGGGATCATTTCATAATTCTAGGAGCTTAAAGGTCAATTTATAATTTTAGAAACTTAAGGGTGACTATATAATTTTATGAACTTCAAGTTTAATTCATAATTTTATAAATTTGAGAACCCATTCATAATTTTATAACTTAAGATTAATTCATAATTTCATAAATTTAAGGACCAATTCATAATTTATAAACTTAAAGGTAAATTCACAATTTATATATCCATTCATAATTTTATACACTTAAAGATAATTCAAAATTTTATAAACTTACAGCCCAAGTTTTATAAACTTAAGAGCCAATTCATATTTACGTAAACTTAAGGCCAAGCTCATAGTTTTATAAACTTAAGGACCAATTCTTATATTTATAAACTTAAGGCTTTTTAAATTTAAAAGCCAATTCATATTTTTATAACCTTAAGGCCCAACTCATAATTTTATAGCTCAAGGCCCCATTTTGTTATAAAGATCAAAAGCCCAATTTCATAGTCTTATATAAGCAGGACCCATATTATTTTCTGAAATGTTTCAAGTCTTAAGCCCAAAACCCAATTAATGTACCAAATAAGACCTGAGCTGGAAAATTGAATGGGAAAACTAAAACAATGGCGTCCCTGCCACCGCAGCTGGCCGGTGGCTCAGGCAATCAGACATGATCACCGGATTCCCCCGGTCCTTGCGATTGACACATCCTAGAATGAAAGCGATCCAATGGCCAGATTTTTGTAGATCTAAGAATTAATTTCCGCCCAAACGTTGCCGCCCCCAGCGCCAGCCGGTGATTCCGATGATCGGTGCCCGTCATCGGATTCCCCCGGCCGCGATGATTCATACATCTAAAAATGAAAATGATCCAACAGCTAGATTTTAGTAGATCTAAAAATTAATTTTTCTTGGCCAAACTTACAGTTTCTGGAAAACCGTCACTAACCACCGTCCACGGCGGATTCCAACGATCGGAACCGACCATCGAAATCCCCTTGGCACAGTGACCGACACATCCCAAAAACGAACGGATCAAACGGTCGGGTCTTAGTAGATCTAAGTTTAGAGAAGCTGATTTTTCATCCTAGCTCGCGTACGCATACATATATATATATATATATTATATATATATAGCGTGCATATACATACATTAACCAGAAAAATTAAGGGACAAACGTTCTAGATAGGTTACCTGGGAGGGGTGCGAGACACCGTAGGCGGCGGCGGCTAGCCGGAAAATAGCTGGTCGCCGTCCGGTCTCTTTAACTAGAGTTTTGAGAGAAGAGAGAGAGAGACAGAAAGAGCAAAATGTATGGCTGAAGGAAGAGGGGGAAGACTTAGGGTTTTCCATTTGATTTATATCCGACCCTATTAGGTCGGATCCTCCACAAAACGCCGGATCTGGTTTGCCAGATCCGGTTCGTTTTGTATAGATATATTTTCTTTTATTTTCTCTATTTTTTAAGATCCAAAACTATATGAAATTAAACAAATATCATTCATTGTTTATTTATTTAATTTAATTCTTTGCCCCATTATCTTTTAATAATACCCAACTTTGTCAATAAGTAAATAAATACATAAAATTATTATTATTATTTTATTTTCTTATTTCAACTTCATTTTTCTCATTTTTTTCTCTTCTTTACTCATAATTTAAATGAGTAAAATTATGAAATTTATTCTTTTCAATGGATGTATTATTTTAAAACATTTCCATAGTTCAAATTTTATTTAAAATAAATATAAATAAATTTTTTAATTATTTAATTTGTCAATTTTGCCTTTAAAAATTTTTAATTAACCCAAAATTTCAAGGTTTTGCAATTCTAATTCTAATTCTTCATCCAATTTTTCGCTTAGTTGGATTTTATTTTGTTTGGTATATTTGTATTTTTTGTAGCATAGTCCCAGGATAATTCCTTCTGGAAAAGTCCTCGAAAAGTGTGCATGTGGGCGAACGTTCTTTCATTAGGGTATCGCGCACCCTCTAGAACCAAGGAAAAAGGTCAAAGTTATAAAAATAGCAAATAAATAAATTAAAGAAGGAAGAGAGAGAAGGCAAAGTGGCTATGTAACACCCCCTCTCCTAGAACTGCCCGAGAAGAGGTGTTACTGGGGATAATAAAATAAACCAACTGATAACTGAATTCTGATTCCAATACTGTATATATCAATTAACTGTAATAAGACTCTGAGTCAACAAAAACTGAAATCATAACTGCATCTAAGGGAAAATCCCTAAACTGGAAGATAAAATAAATCTAAACTGATCAAACACTAACTAATAAACTAACAACTCCCAGACATCTTTGGTCTTGAGCGGCTCCTCGTACACACACTACTGGACACTGCTGCTAGGCCCCACATCTGGTACTCCCCCACTAGGACCTGGAATGGTGAAGAGTACAAGGTGAGCTACAAAGCTCAGCAAGTAATAAACTGAAAAGAATAACTGAAGCTGAATCGAAGAATATCGATACTAATGAAAATACTTACTGAACTTGTACTAAGAGATATAATAATCACTGGATGGCATTTATAAGATGAAATGCACATAAACTGTAAACTAAATGCAGGTATGCAACTTTGGCACGTAGGCCCACATAACTGTAACACATACCTGACTGATCTAAGTCCTGCAAACATAAAAACTGTAAACACATACTTTGGGCAATATGCCCCTAGCTCCCTGGTCGACATCAGGCGAGCAACTCATAACTGAGATATAATTGTACTGATACTAGTGGGATCCCCGCAGACAAGTCGCCTGGCGCGCATAATGCAATGCTCATATAAATGCTGGCACACGATATGTAGTGCTCCACATAAGTCATGCTCAATGCTCATACAATGTGTATGCACATAATCTCACAAAATAATGCTGACCATGTCATAATGAACTGCTAAACATGGTATGAGATTTTTACTAGAAATATTGAGATTCAAATATTCTGAAATTTCTAAGTATAGGCATGGCATATTGGATTTTATCATATCTTGGCATAAAAATTCAATATTTGAATAATTGAATATTCATATTAAATTTAAAACTTGAATCAAGAATTTATTGGAAGCTATTTGGATGCCATTTGATACTATTTGGATAATTGAGAAGGTCTAAGGAAGCAATTTGAATGAAAAAGCAGCCATTTGAATGAAAGAAAAGGATTTCAGCAAGCTCATTCGAATGGCAGAAAACTCATTCGAATGACAAGGACTCATTTGAATAACAGAAGACTCATTCGAATGATAGATGATATTCAAAGGCTATTCGGATCTGATCTGGGACTCATTCGAATGACTCTCAAATTCATTCGAATGAATTTTGAAAATTTCCAACATTTGAACTGGCAAAACTCGACTCATTCGAATGCAACAGTAACCTTATTCGAATCAATTTGAAGATCATTCGAATGACAAGAAGGCTCATTCGAATGCTAAGCTATACAAAGCAACAACTTACTCACATCTTCAAGGGCTCATTCGAATGACAACAAGGCTCATTCGAATGACAGTCTAAAAATCTCAAAAATTCATACGAATGATACGATATCTCAAGACTCATTCGAATGACAAGGAACTCATTCGAATGACTGATACATTATAAAGGAAAAACATAACGATAACACTGAAACTTATTCGGATGCTTTGAAATTCATTCAAATGACACAAGGCTTATTCGAATGACTGGATTCTTATCAGATATAAATCTTACGATAACAGGGATCATAACTTGAATCAAAACTTAACTTCACTACACCATTCCAAAAGAAATCTTGGGAGAACAATCCCAATTGATATATAAACAACTTGAGAATGATTCAACAACAATATTGATGAGAATCGCTGAAAGGAATTATGCATGCCTGCTGTGAACTCACTGTACGCATGTAAATATATATATATAACATGCACTAAATTGATATAACTCACTATAACGCACATATATGAATATACATGCACTGGAACTGATTCAATTATGGAAATCTGATATCCAACTCAATCAAGACCTGTAAGAAAGGATTACAGGGGAAGGATACTTGCCTTATGATCTTCTTAATTGACTCAATAATCTCCCGAGAGCCTTCTATGCAAAGCTTGAACTCACTGTATATGCATGAAAAATATATACATACATACTGACTGTATTAATCCGAATTACACTAAGAACCTTGAATCAACTGAGGGTATTACTGAACTATAATCTCGTAAGAATGGATTGCAAGGATGGAATACTTGCCTTAAACTCTCTGATCGAACTCGAATGCTACTCACTGTTACTGCAATAGCTCTTGGCTTATTTCCTTCTTTTATGCGATCTTTAATCTCCACGGCGTGAAGAAACTCAATGCTATGGGAAGATATATATATAGAGAGAGAAAGAGAGCAACCCTAGGGCATCTCATTCTCTTAAAACAACTAGGAGACTCCATAAATCCAAAACCCTCTCTCGGATGGACTTCCCATTCTCATAATAACTTTTATTAATTAATTAAATTAATAACAACTTCTTAAATGACCCTCAAGTCCTTGCATTTAATTTCAAAAATAAATAATTAAATGTTATTTTCTCAATTAAATCTCTAAATTGCCACATTAACAATTAATTGGCAAAAATTCTCCAAACAAAACTAATTAAGAAATTCAATAATTTCTAAATAAAAATCTAAACCCTCTAATGGGTCGTTACAATTTCTCCCCTCCTTAAAAGAATTTGGTCCTCCAAATTCGTAACTGATTACTCGAACAACGAGGGGTAAAGACGTCTCATCTCTTCTTCTATCTCCCACGTCGCCTCTTCTATCGAGTGACGCTGCCATTGTACTTTCACAAGAGGAATTGATCGATTCCTCAAAGTCTTCTCTTTACGCTCTAAAATACTGGTAGGCGTCTCTTCATAAGACACATCTTCTCTTACTTCAAGAGTCTGAAAATCGATCACATGCTGAGGATCTGGCACATACTTCCTCAACATGGAAACGTGGAACACATTGTGGACATGGGACAACTGAGGTGGCAAAGCTAACTCATATGCCAAAGTCCCTATCAGTCTCAAAATCTCAAATGGACCAACGTAACAGGGACTAAGCTTTCCTGTTACGCCAAATCTTCGCACACCTTTAATAGGCATGACTCTCAACCAAACATGGTCGCCTACCTCAAACTCGAGGTCTCGCCGTCGCTTGTCTGCATAGCTCTTCTGTCTGTCTTGTGCTGTCTTCATTCTTGTTTTGATCACCCGGATCTTTTCTGTCGTCTGCTCCACAATTTCAAGACCCAATAAAGTCCTATCTCCAATCTCTTCCCAACATATCGGCGATCGACATGGTCGCCCATACAAAGCCTCATATGGTGACATTCCAATACGTGAATGGAAACTATTGTTGTAGACAAATTCCACCAAAGGTAAATGCTCATCCCAACTACCTTGGAAATCTAAAACACAAGCTCTCAACATGTCCTCGAGAGTCCTAATAGTCCTCTCTGACTGGCCATCTGTCTGTGGATGAAATGCCGTGCTGAACTTCAACTGAGATCCCAATGCCTCATGCAAAGCTCCCCAAAAATGAGAAGTAAAACGGGGATCTCGATCTGATACAATGCTGGATGGAACACCGTGTAACTTTACAATTTTCTCAATGTAAATTTTTGCAAATCTATTTAATGGATAAGTCTTCTTAATAGGAAGAAAATGGGCTGATTTAGTTAAGCGATCAACAATCACCCATATAGCATCGTAGCCTCTAGTAGTCCTGGGTAAACCCATCACAAAATCCATAGCAATATTATCCCATTTCCACTCCGGAATGGGTAATGGAAGTAATAAACCTGCGGGTTTCTGATGTTCCGCTTTAACTTGTTGGCATACTGAACATTGTGAAATATAACTGGCTACATCTTTCTTCATACCACTCCACCAATACTGTCGCTTAAGGTCGTGGTACATCTTCGTAACACCTGGATGAATAGTATAATGACTCTTGTGTGCTTCATTCCAAATCTCTTGCTTAAGATTTCCACTATCGGGTATACAAATACGTCCCTGAAATAAAAGTATACCATCACTCCGTAGAGTATATCCCAAAGGAGAAAATTTCCCAATATCTGCTAAGATTTGTGCTAACTTCACATCTTTCGATTGCTGTGTCTTGAGCAATTCAAATAGCTCGGGTTGTACTCTCATATAAGCGCAACTCACAACTGGTTTATCTTCTGGGGTTGAAATAGATAAGACACTCAACTGTTCTAATAACCTCCATTCTTGAACCATCATCGTAGCTATAGAAGCTCCTCGCCGACTCAAAGCATCGGCTACTACATTAGCCTTTCCTGGATGATATAGAATCTCATAGTCGAAGTCTTTAAATAACTCGACCCATCGTCTCTGCCTCATGTTCAATTCCTTCTGGGATAAAAGATAATGTAGGCTCTTATAATCTGTATAAATTTCAACTTTCTCACCATATAGATAGTGTCGCCATATCTTCAAAGCAAATACTACAGTTGCCAACTCCAAATCATGAGTAGGGTAGTTCACTTCGTGTTTCTTCAATTGTCTGGATGCATAAGTATTAACTCGTCCTTCTTGCATTAATACACAACCCAAACCTGAATGGGATGCATCGCTGTAAATGGAATATTTCTCTCCACTCCTTGGAATGGCTAAAACTGGTGCAGTAGTTAACTTTCGCTTCAATTCTTGGAAGGCACGTGCACACGCGTCATTCCATTCAAACTTTTCTCCTTTTCTTGTTAGCTTAGTCATGGGGGAGGATAAACGAGCAAACCCTTCAATGAATCGTCTATAATAGCCTGCAAGACCCAGAAAACTACGTATCTCTGTCACTGTCGTAGGTCTCGGCCAATCCATGACTGCTTTGGTCTTGTCTGGGTCCACTGAAATACCATCTCCAGACACCACATGACCTAGAAATCCAATTTGAGTGAGCCAGAACTCACACTTGCTGAACTTGGCGTACAGTTGCTCTTCTTTAAGTCTTTGTAATACCAGAGTAAGATGCTCTGTATGCTCCTCCACATTAGATGAGTAGACTAGGATATCGTCGATGAAGACAATAATGAATCGATCTAGGTACTCACGTAGAACTCGATTCATCAAATCCATGAAAACAGCTGGGGCATTCGTCAACCCAAATGGCATTACCACAAACTCGTAGTGTCCATAGCGAGTCCTGAAAGCAGTCTTCTGAATATCATTATCTCTAACTCGCACTTGATGGTACCCCGATCTCAAATCTATCTTCGAGAATACCTTAGCTCCTCGCAATTGATCTAACAAATCATCCACTCGAGGTAAGGGATATTTATTCTTCACTGTCACCTGGTTCAATTGACGATAGTCAATACATAATCTCAAAGATCCATCTTTCTTCCTCACGAACAATACTGGTGCACCCCACGGGGATGAACTGGGTCAGATAAAACCCTTTTCTATTAACTCTTCTAACTGGGACTTTAACTCTTTTAGCTCATTAGGTGCCATCCGATATGGAGCCTTAGAGATAGGCTGCGTACCAGGCAATAATTCAATAGTAAACTCCGATCCTCTCCGAGGAGGTAATCCTGGTAGCTCATCTGGGAAAACTTCTTGGAAATCTCGTACTACTGGTACCTCGGGTAAATTCTTCTTGCTTCCTTCGTCAGTGGTTACAAAGGCTAGATAAGCCTCACATCCATCACACATTAGCTTTTCAACTTTCATCACCGAGATCATAGGAATCGTAGACATAGGCTTGACTCCTCTATAAATAAGAATTGGCTGTTGAGGTAGTTCAAAATCAATAATCTTTCGCCGACAATCGACTCTCGCATAATGTCGTGATAGCCAATCCATGCCAAGGATCAAATCAAAATCCTTAACATCGAGAATTACCAAATCTCCCAATAGCTTCTTATCATGGACCTCGATCTCACAATTCTCAAACATTTCTCTAGCTATCATAATCTTATCTCCCGGCGTAGACACAATCAAGTGGTAAGAAATCCGGGAATGGGGAACATAACATACTGTGCGCAGTGCAATAAAAGAATGTGTAGAATCAGTATCAAATAATGCACGCACATCATGACCATATAGGGATAGAATACCTTGGATAGTCCCGTCGCCCTGCTCTGCCTCAGTTGTGGTAAGGGCATAAACTCTACCCTGCACCTGTCTATCTGCGGGCGGTGGATGCTGAGCTACTGGTAGTGCTGGTATTGGTGCCGCTCCTAGCCCTCTAGCTGCTGGTGGCCTCTGATTCGCCTGCTGACCTCTATTTTGGGGCGGTTGAGTACACCGGTTGGCTGTGTGTCCTTTTTGTCCGCACCTGAAACAAGTGACCTCTGGTGCGGGGAGTGCTGCTTGATTCCTCGGGCAATCTTTCTTTCTATGCCCCTCTTGTCCACACTTGAAACAAACGTTCTTCCCAGCTAGGCACGGTCCTCCGTGCTTCCTTCCACACTGACCACACTGTGGATTATTCTCTGCCTTATTTCCCTGTCCGGCTGTCCACTTCCTCTTCTTATTATTATTGGACGAACCCTGAGATGTACCTGTGCCCTTCTTGGCTGCTTGTGTTGCTCTCCATTCATTGCGATCTCACTCGATAGCATATGCTCGCTGGACCACCGTGGCATAATCCACTCTCAGAGCTCCTCCAAAAGCATGTCGGATAACCGCACGCAATCCTCTCTGGAATTTGGAAGCCTTCTTTGCTTCACCGGACACCAACTCTGGAGCGTATCGTGACAATGCTGTAAACTCCGCCTCGTACTGAGCCACCGTATTAGTACCTTGTACCAATTCCACGAATTCATAAACTTTCTGCTCCTTGACCCATGCTGGGCAATAAGCGTCGTTGAACACTTGTTGAAACTCAACCCATGTGGGTTCTCGATCACCAAACCTCTGGCGGGCAGTCTCCCACCATCTCTCGGCATCGCCTCTGAACATGAACGTGCTAAGTCGAACTCGTCGGTCGTCCTCACAACCAATAGATCGGAGATGCTTCTCTATTGATAGCATCCAATTCTCCGTTGTTGCTGTATCTGTACCTCCATGAAATGCTGGTGGTCGGAACGCCATGAAGTCCTTTAATAATTGACTCCCAGTGTCTGCCGCTACAACTGGAGTTGTTGGGGCGACTAGCGGTTCGCCTCCACTACCTCCTGCTTCTTGGTGTACTTGCGGTTGCCTCACTTGATTCGTCACTAGGGTATCAACTACCCTCATCAAGCCTGCCAACATGCCTCGCATCTCGGCCATACCCTGTCGTAAATCACTGCCAGAATCCCCTGGTGAGCCTAGTGTGGGAACTGGATCCTCGCCTGGCGTAGAAGTAGCCTGGCTGCGAGTACGGGGTCGTCCTCTTTGATTACTCATCTTCCTGTATCACCACTTAGGGTTAGAATACTGTAAATTGGGTTAACGTATCTAATTGACGGACACAAGTCCTAACTCTACCCAACATCCTATGTGTGTACTGGAGACTCCTCAAAACACTGCTCTAATACCAATACTGTAACACCCCCTCTCCTAGAACTGCCCGAGAAGAGGTGTTACTGGGGATAATAAAATAAATCAACTGATAACTGAATTCTGATTCCAATACTGTATATATCAATTAACTGTAACAAGACTCTGAGTCAACAAAAACTGAAATCATAACTGCATCTAAGGGAAAATCCCTAAACTGGAAGATAAAATAAATCTAAACTGATCAAGCACTAACTAATAAACTAACAACTCGCAGACATCTTTGGTCTTGAGCGGCTCCTCGTACACACACTACTGGACACTGCTGCTAGGCCCCACATCTGGTACTCCCCCACTAGGACCTGGAATGGTGAAGAGTACAAGGTGAGCTACAAAGCTCAGCAAGTAATAAACTGGAAAGAATAACTGAAGCTGAATCGAAGAATATCGATACTAATGAAAATACTTACTGAACTTGTACTAAGAGATATAATAATCACTGGATGACATTTATAAGATGAAATGCACATAAACTGTAAACTAAATGCAGGTATGCAACTTTGGCACGTAGGCCCACATAACTGTAACACATACCTGACTGATCTAAGTCCTGCAAACATAAAAACTGTAAGCACATACTTTGGGCAATATGCCCCTAGCTCCCTGGTCGACATCAGGCGAGCAACTCATAACTGAGATATAATTGTACTGATACTAGTGGGATCCCCGCGGACAAGCCGCCTGGCGCGCATAATGCAATGCTCATATAAATACTGGCACACGATATGTAGTGCTCCACATAAGTCATGCTCAATGCTCATACAATGTGTATGCACATAATCTCACAAAATAATGCTGACCATGTCATAATGAACTGCTAAACATGGTATGAGATTTTTACTAGAAATATTGAGATTCAAATATTCTGAAATTTCTAAGTATAGGCATGGCATATTGGATTTTATCATATCTTGGCATAAAAATTCAATATTTGAATAATTGAATATTCATATTAAATTTAAAACTTGAATTAAGAATTTATTGGAAGCTATTTGGATGCCATTTGATACTATTTGGATGATTGAGAAGGTCTAAGGAAGCAATTTGAATGAAAAGGCAGCCATTTGAATAAAAGAAAAGGATTTCAGTAAGCTCATTCGAATGACAGAAAACTCATTCGAATGACAGGGACTCATTCGAATGACAGAAAACTCATTCGAATGATAGATGATATTCAAAGGCTATTCGGATCTGATCTGGGACTCATTCGAATGACTCTCAAATTCATTCGAATGAATTTTGAAAATTTCCAACATTTGAACTGGCAAAACTCTACTCATTCGAATGCAACAGTAACCTTATTCGAATCAATTTGAAGATCATTCGAATGACAAGAAGGCTCATTCGAATGCTAAGCTATACAAAGCAACAACTTACTCACATCTTCAAGGGCTCATTCGAATGACAACAAGGCTCATTCGAATGACAGTCTAAAAACCTCAAAAATTCATACGAATGATACGATATCTCAAGACTCATTCGAATGACAAGGAACTCATTCGAATGACTGATACATTATAAAGGAAAAACATAACGATAACACTGAAACTTATTCGGATGCTTTGAAATTCATTCAAATGACACAAGGCTTATTCGAATGACTGGATTCTTATCAGATATAAATCTTACGATAACAGGGATCATAACTTGAATCAAAACTTAACTTCACTACACCATTCCAAAAGAAATCTTGGGAGAACAATCCCAATTGATATATAAACAACTTGAGAATGATTCAACAACAATATTGATGAGAATCGCTGAAAGGAATTATGCATGCCTGCTGTGAACTCACTGTACGCATGTAAATATATATATATATATATATAACATGCACTGAACTGATATAACTCACTATAACGCACATATATGAATATACATGCACTGGAACTGATTCAATTATGGAAATCTGATATCCAACTCAATCAAGACCTGTAAGAAAGGATTACAGGGGAAGGATACTTGCCTTATGATCTTCTTAATTGACTCAATAATCTCCCGAGAGCCTTCTATGCAAAGCTTGAACTCACTGTATATGCATGAAAAATATATACATACATACTGACTGTATTAATCCGAATTACACTAAGAACCTTGAATCAACTGAGGGTATTACTGAACTATAATCTCGTAAGAATGGATTGCAAGGATGGAATACTTGCCTTAAACTCTCTGATCGAACTCGAATGCTACTCACTGTTACTGCAATAGCTCTTGGCTTATTTCCTTCTTCTATGCGATCTCTAATCTCCACCGCGTGAAGAAACTCAATGCTATGGGAAGATATATATATAGAGAGAGAAAGAGAGCAACCCTAGGGCATCTCATTCTCTTAAAACAACTAGGAGACTCCATAAATCCAAAACCCTCTCTCGGATGGACTTCCCATTCTCATAATAACTTTTATTAATTAATTAAATTAATAACAACTTCTTAAATGACCCTCAAGTCCTTGCATTTAATTTCAAAAATAAATAATTAAATGTTATTTTCTCAATTAAATCTCTAAATTGCCACATTAACAATTAATTGGCAAAAATTCTCCAAACAAAACTAATTAAGAAATTCAATAATTTCTAAATAAAAATCTAAACCCTCTAATGGGTCGTTACAGGCTAGCCCTATATAATAAAGTGTCCATGGCCTTGCTACGAATATTTTGGCCTTTTAGACACGTAAGGAAGGAGTCTTCGGCTCCTCTAGGAAACTTGAACCTATCGGAAAACAAATCATCATGAGACTCCAAGACTTATCGAGGAGAAGTCATCAAAAGACCTTGGAAGTCTTTGGAAGGCCTTCAAAGGCATCGGAAGACACCTAACAGAAGAGTAAGTCGAGGAAGGCTCCCAGCAGCATGTTGCTCACACGCACGAGGCCCCGCTGCACAGGCTGGGCTAGTGGCGCACGCCACCCTAAAGGCTTTGCCACGAGGGTGAATCATCGTAATTCGTATACAAAAAGTTAATTGAACTCAAAATAAACTTTCATTTAGGTATTAGAACAACCTTTTGGTTGTTTAATGTTGAAACAAAAGTATTAGCGATCAAATCGAACAATATGGCGCAAGCGTAATTTCTTCATTTTTCTCGAGATCGGTCGAAAAAAAAAAATTCTTTTTTTTTTTCTAAATTTTCAATGGTGGAATGAAGATAATTTCATATGGTTTTAAGTATAGTTTTATTTGGAAGTGTAATTGAAATATTCACAATATTATGGGTTTAACGTGATTTTCGGTACAATTATGAGTAACCGAATCGATTGTAGGGAGTGCTCTGAAACCAAAATATCTAAAAAAAATTATATGAAATGAACCATAATTTCGATACGATTATTATGACATCGAAAAAAATCTGATCGGAAACAGTTTTTTATGCAGCTAAAATTTCGGAAGAAAAGACGAATCGTCGTAATTCATTTACAAAAAGTCAATTGAACTCAAAATACACTCTAATTTAGTTATTAGAATAACCTTTTGGTTGTTTAATGTTGAAACAAAATTATTACCGATCAAATCAAATAATAGGGCGTAAGCGTAATTTCTTCATTTTTCACGAGATCGGTCGAAGAAAAAAATTCTTTTTTTTTTCTAAATTTTCAATGGTGGAATGAAGATAATTTCATATAGTTTTAAGTGTAGTTTTATTTGGAAGTGTAATTGAAATATTCACAATATACGTGATATTCGGTACAATTATGAGTAACCGAATCGATTGCAGAGAGTGCTCTGAAACCAAAATATCTAAAAAAAAATTATATGAAAAGAACAAGAATTTCGATATGATTATTATGACATCGAAAAAAATCTGATCGGAAACAATTTTTTGTGCAGCTAAAATTCCGGCCGAAAAGTTGAATCGTCGTAATTCATTTACAAAAATTCAATTGAACTCAAAATACACTTTAATTTAGTTATTAGAAAAACCTTTTGGTTGTTTAATGTTGAAACAAAAGTATTAGCGATCAAATCGAACAATAGGGCGTAAGCATAATTTCTTCATTTTTCCCGAGATCGGTCGAAAAAAAAAATTCTTTTTTTTTCTAAATTTTCAATGGTGGAATGAAGATAGTTTCATATAATTTTAAGTGTAGTTTTATTTGGAAGTGTAATTGAAATATTCACAATATTAGGGATTTAACGTGATTTTCGGTACAATTATAAGTAATCGAATCGATTGTAGTGAGTGCTCTGAAACCAAAATATCTAAAAAAAAAATTATGAAATGAACCAGAATTTTGATACGATTATTATGACATCGAAAAAAATCTGATCAGAAACAGTTTTTTTTGTAGCTAAAATTCCGGCCGAAAAGTCGAATCGTCGTGTTTCGTTTACAAAAAGTCAATTGAACTCAAAATACACTTTAATTTAGTTATTAGAATAACATTTTGGTTGTTTAATGTTGAAACAAAAGTATTAGCGATAAAATCGAACTGTAGTGGCCCACTACCGGATAGTCCCACTAGCATAGGATATCCGAAAGGAGGTCATCACAAGTGTGATATAGAACAATAACATACAACACCATAATACTATCCTTAGATAAACTCAGCGGAAGCTAACATAAAGGTTTACAACATCTTAGACCATAGTCTAAACAAAATGAAATACAAGGGCACTAACAAATTTTACAACATAAAATTTCCTCACACTTGCCCTCATCACAAATGCTAACATAGACCATCTAATTTGGAAGGTCTCTGTACACTTCTAACCCTGGGCTTTAGCCCCACTGGGCTCGCCCTCAACCACTGCTCTACTTGTACCTGGAATGACATGAGAGTAAACAAGGTGAGCCACAAGGCTTAGCAAGTGTATTTATAAAGCATGGAGATATAGAATCAAAGGCAGGGATAATCAAGATAGAATAAACAACTCTATGAGGAGATATTAGTATAACGCGACTCATAAGTTCTCCGTTTACATTAATTTCCCATGCCGTGATTATTACATATATTATGCACTCGTTCCCATGCTCATGCATATGCACCAATAGTAGGGAATTTTTCCGCATAATTCTCAAGGCTCTCACGGCCTATATATATATATCCATTCATGAATATATATGCATCATGAAAATACATCAACAAATGATAACAATTTGAGCCACGCCTTCTGGGTTGATGGCCACCTCACCCGCGTCAAGCGCTCATAGGATATCCTTTCTCATCCACAGACTTAGCCGTCGCGCAAAATAATAGGTGCGCAAATCAGTATAATCATGCATCACATATGCATATCCCCATTTCATGTCAATCCTCAATGATTAAGAAAAATCTCAAATCATGCTTAACATGCACAATTACATAAATTAAAGTGTGCACTATCTTATGATCACAAGGTAAATTTTAATACATTTATTGACTCATACTTATAGAAATGCCCAAACCAATATTTACGGTATATTTTTACCCCAATAATAATCGCAAGGAATCAAAATTTATACATGCAAGAAACACTAAATCTTGCATGACACTAGACCCTAATGAATAAATGTCATTCCTTAAGAAATGTAGGGTGACACAAAACCCTATTTAGATTTTTGCAATGTTCAACAAGAAAATGAATTAATATTGCAAGATTTATCGAAATAAGGAAAATAAAACCCTTTTATCCAACAATGAGGGTTATCAAGAATAATTCAAAAAAACAATGGAAGAACTATACAAAAATCATAATTTTAAACGTAGGAAGGATAGACTACATAGGAAGAGTTGAATAACAACATATTTCAGAAATTTCTAGATTTCAAGCATATTTTCAAAAATCCAATCTGGGCTAAATATTTGGTCAAATACCACAAACGATATACCAAATCAAAGCCTAATGAGTCTAGTTTTTGGAACATCAATTGGATTTGAAATCGGAAATAACCACAAAGAGATATTCCACAAAAACCGAAACAAGGCAGAATTTGTAACAGTAATTTACAGAATTCTACATAGAATTCAACAAGGTTGTTATGGGTACAAATCATAACCAAAAATTTCAAATCTTATACCGAATCGAAGCCCATGAAGTCTATTTTATATAAAAAATAAATGGATCATAATTTGGATATAACCACAGAGCATTATACCCCAAAAACCGAAGCAAGAACAGATTATTCAAAAACAGAGCAGAAAATTTCCAGATTCTGGGCAAGAATTTACAAGGATACTGTAGGCACAAAACACAACCAAAAATTCTAAAAAATTTACCAAATGAATATTATCAAGTCTAGTTTATATAGAAACAAACGGATCTTGAATCGGATATAACCAAAGAGAGTTATACCCTAAAGAGTACAACAAGGTCAGTTTACTCGAAAGCAGTAAAATTTCCAGATCTTAGTAGGGATTTACAAGGCTATAACATGATCAAATCTTAGTCAAAAAATTCGATTCTTGTGTCTAAAATGAAGCTTAAGATGTCTAGTTTATAACCCAACAAACGGATCTCAATTTGGATATAAACACAAGGAGTTATAGACCAAAGAACATAACATGGTCAGTGAATCCGAGAATAAGAATTTAAGAGCAACAACTTAAAAATGAAGGAAACAAGCCTTCTAAGATGGAAACAAGGTTGAAGAACTTGCATTAAAAGATAAACAAGAGAAGAAAAACTTACACAATCATAAGGAGAAGAAGAAGAAGAAGAAGATCTTGCGTATGAAACAAGAAGGAAGGGAACTTGCCTTAGATGGTTGCAAATCCAAAGAGATGAAGACACCCCTTGAAATTGAAAATTCCATAGTCTCCACTTAAAGCTTCAATGAAGAAGAACAATGGAGGAAGAAGAGACAATCGGGAGAGGGAGAAGAAGAAGGGAACAAGAAAGTAAGAAGAAAGAAAAGGAGGGAAAAAATGTGGGAGACTTGTCTCCCAACTCCTTTCAATCCATCTCCCTTTTAATTTTCTCTAATTTGCCCTTCATACTAACACACACAATTCACATATCTCTTACCCATTTTGGTCATTTTACCATTTTCTTAATCTTTTTTTCTTTTTAATTAAGATACCATTCTCTATGCCCATAGCCCAAGCCCAAGTCAAAATACATATATAGCCCAAGCCCAAGTCAAAATATATATATAGCCCAATCCAACTAAGGCCCAATGGACTTTTCTTGAGATTTGGGTTCAACCCAATTCATTTACACTTAAGATTTAATTATTTATCAATGGTCTAATTCAAATAAGGCCCAAACCCATTTAGCCCACAACTTTGAGACTTTTTCACACCAAATATTATTTTCAATAATTTACCCCCATTACCAACTCATATAATATTTTTAACAATTAATTAATAAAGGCAACAACTCTAATGTGCAAACTAAAATACTCATAACACCTAGACCCACTAACGGGTCGTTACACGAACAATAGGGCGTAAGCATAATTTCTTCATTTTTCCCGAGATCGGTCGAAGAAAAAAAATTTCTTTTTTTTTTCTAAATTTTCAATGGTGGAATGAAGATAATTTCATATAGTTTTAAGTGTAGTTATATTTGAAAGTGTAATTGAAATATTCACAATATACGTGATATTCGGTACAATTATGAGTAACCGAATCGATTGCAGAGAGTGCTCTGAAACCAAAATATCTAAAAAAAAATTATATGAAAAGAACCAAAATTTCGATATGATTATTATGACATCGAAAAAAATCTGATCGGAAATAATTTTTTGTGCAGCTAAAATTCCGGCCAAAAAGTTGAATCGTCATAATTCGTTCACAAAAATTCAATTGAACTCAAAATACACTTTAATTTAGTTATTAGAAAAACATTTTGGTTGTTTAATGTTGAAACAAAAGTATTAGTGATCAAATCGAACAATAGGGCGTAAGCGTAATTTCTTCATTTTTCCCGAGATTGATAGAAAAAAAAAATTCATTTTTTTTTTTCTAAATTTTCAATGGTGGAATGAAGATAGTTTCATATGGTTTTAAGTGTAGTTTTATTTAGAAGTGTAATTGAAATATTCACAATATTAGGGGTTTAACGTGATTTTCGTTATAATTATGAGTAATCGAATCGATTGCAGAGAGTGCTCTGAAACCAAAATATCTAAAAAAAATTTTATGAAATGAACCAGAATTTTGATACGATTATTATGACATCGAAAAAAATTTGATCAGAAATAGTTTTTTGTGCAACTAAAATTCCGGCTGAAAAGTCGAATCATCGTAATTTGTTTACAAAAAGTCAATTGAACTCAAAATACACTTTAATTTAATTACTAGAATAACCTTTTGGTTGTTTAATGTTGAAACAAAAGTATTAGCGATCAAATTGAACAATAGGGCGTAAGCATAATTTCTTCATTTTTCCCGAGATCGGTTCGAAGAAAAAAAAATTCTTTTTTCTTTCTCAATTTTCAATGGTGGAATGAAAATAGTTTCATATGGTTTTAAGTATAGTTTTATTTGGAAGTGTAATTGAAATATTCACAATATTAGGGGTTTAACGTGATTTTCGGTACAATTATGAGTAACCGAATCGATTGTAGAGAGTGCTCTGAAACCAAAATATCTAAAAAAAATTATATGAAATGAACCATAATTTCGATACGATTATTATGACATCGAAAAAAATCTGATCGAAAACAATTTTTTGTGCAGCTAAAATTCCGGAAGAAAAAAACGAATCGTCGTAATTCGTTTACAAAAAGTCAATTGAACTTAAAATACACTTTAATTTAGTTATTAGAACAACCTTTTAGTTGTTTAATGTTGAAACAAAAGTATTAGCGATGAAATCGAACAATAAGGCGTAAGCGTAATTTCTTTATTTTTCCCAAGATCGGTCGAAATTTTTTTTTCTTTTTTTTCCCTAAATTTTCAATTGTGGAATGAAGATAATTTCATATCATTTTAAGTGTAGTTTTAATTGGAAGTGTAATTGAAATATTCACAATATTACGGGTTTAACGTGGTTTTCGGTACAATGATGAGTAACCGAATCGATTACAGGGAGTTCTCCCAAACCAAAATAACTAAAAAAAATTATATGAAATGAACCAAAATTTCCATACGATTATTATGTCATAAAAAAAAATCTGATCGGAGACAGTTTTTTGTGCACCTAAAATTTCAGCCGAAAAGACGTTTCGTCGTAATTCGTCTACAAAAAGTCAATTGAATTCAAAATACACTTTAATTTAGTTATTAGAACAACCTTTTGGTTGTTTAATGTTGAAACAAAAGTATTAGTGGTCAAATCGAACAATAGGGCGTAAGCGTAATTTCTTCATTTTTCCCGAGATCGATTGAAAAAAAAAATTATTTTTTTCTTTCTCTAAATTTTTAATGGTGGAATGAAGATAATTTTATATGATTTTAAGTGTAGTTTTATTTGGAAGTGTAATTGAAATATTCACAATATTAGGGGTTTAACGTGATTTTCGGTACAATTATGAGCAACCGAATCGATTGCAGGTAGTGCTCCGAAACCAAAATATCTAAAAAAATTATATGAAATGAACCATAATTTTGATAAGATTATTATGAAATCGAAAAAAATGTGATCGGAAATAGTTTTTTATGCAGCTAAAAATCCAGCCGAAAAGTCGAATCGACGGAATTCGTTTACAAAATGTCAATTGAATTTAAAATACACTTTAATTTAGTTATTAGAACAACCTTTTGGTTGTTTAATGTTGAAACAAATGTATTTGCGATCAAATCGAACAATAGGGCGTAAGCGTAATTTTATTCATTTTTCCCGAGATCGGTCGAAAAAAAAAATTTCTTTTTTTTTTATCTAAATTTTCAATGGTGGAATGAAGATAGTTTCATATGATTTTAAGTGTAGTTTATTTGGAAGTGTAATTGAAACATTCACAATATTAGGGGTTTAACGTGATTTTCGATACAATTATGAGTAACCGAATTGATTGCAGGAAGTGTTCTGAAACCAAAATATCTAAAACAAATTATATGAAATGAACCATAATTTCGATACGATTATTATGACATCGAAAAAAATCTGATCGGAAACCGTTTTTTGTGCAGCTAAAATTCCGGAAGAAAAGACGAATCGGCGTAATTCGTATACAAAAAGTCAATTGAATTCAAAATACACTTTAATTTAGTTATTAGAACAACCTTTTGGTTGTTTAATGTTGAAACAAAAGTATTAGCGATCAAATCGAACAATAGGGCGTAAGCGTAATTTCTTCATTTTTCCAGAGATCGATTGAAAAAAAAAAATTCTTTTTTTTTTCTAAATTTTCAATGGTGGAATGAAGATAATTTTATATGGTTTTAAGCGTAGTTTTATTTGGAAGTGTAATTGAAATATTCATAATATTAGGGGTTTAACGTGATTTTTGATACAATTATGAGTAACCGAATCGATTGTAGGGAGTGCTCTGAAACCAGAATATCTAAAAAAACATTATATGAAATGAACCATAATTTTGATACGATTATTATGAAATCGGAAAAAATCTGATCGGAAACCGTTTTTTGTGCAGCTAAAAATCTAGCCGAAAAGTCGAATCGTCGTAATTCGCTTACAAAAAGTCAATTGAATTTAAAATACACTTTAATTTAGTTATTAGAACAATCTTTTGGTTGTTTATTGCTGAAACAAAAGTATTTGCGATCAAATCGAACAATAGGGCGTAAGCGTAATTTCTTCATTTTTCCCGAAATCGATTGAAAAAAAAAAATTCTTTTTTTTTTCTAAATTTTCAATGGTGGAATGAAGATAATTTTATATGGTTTTAAGTGTAGTTTTATTTGGAAGTGTAATTGAAATATTCACAATATTAGGGGTTTAACGTGATTTTCGGTACAATTATGAGTAACCGAATCGATTGAAAAAAAAAGTGCTCGGAAACCATAATATCTAAAAAAAATTAGATGAAATAAACCATAATTTTGATACGATTATGGTGAAATCGAAAAAAATCTGATCGGAAACCGTTTTTTGTGCAGCTAAAAATCGAGCCGAAAAGTCGAATCGTCGTAATTCGTTTACAAAAAGTCAATTGAATTTAAAATACACTTTAATTTAGTTATTAGAACAACCTTTTGGTTGTTTATTGTTGAAAAAAAAGTATTTGCGATCAAATCGAACAATAGGGCGTAAGCGTAATTTCTTTACTTTTCCCGAGATCGACTGAAAAAAAAAAATTCTTTTTTTTTTTTCTAAATTTTTAATGGTGGAATGAAGATAATTTTATATGGTTTTAAGTGTAGTTTTATTTGGAACTGTAATTGAAATATTCACAATATTAGGGGTTTAACGTGATTTTCGGTACAATTATGAGTAACCGAATCGATTGAAAGGAGTGCTCGGAAACCAGAATATCTAAAAAAAATTAGATGAAATGAACCATAATTTTGATACGATTATGATGAAATAGAAAAAAATCTGATCGGAAATAGTTTTTTGTGCAGCTAAAAATCCAGCAGAAAAGTCGAATCGTCGTAATTCGTTTACAAAAAGTCAATTGAATGTAAAATACACTTTAATTTAGTTATTAGAACAACCTTTTTGTTGTTTAATGTTGAAACAAAAGTATTTGCAATCAAATCGAACAATAGGGCGTAAGCGTAATTTCATCATTTTTCCCGAGATCAGTCGAAAAAAAAAATTTCTTTTTTTTTTTTTCTAAATCTTCAATGGTGGAATGAAGATAGTTTCATATGATTTTAAGTGTAGTTTATTTGGAAGTGTAATGGAAACATTCACAATATTAGGGGTTTAACGTGATTTTCGATACAATTATGAGTAACCGAATCGATTGCAAGAAGTGTTCGGAAACCAAAATATCTAAAAAACATTATATGAAATGAATCATAATTTCGATTCGATTATTATGACATCGAAAAAAATATGATCGGAAACCATTTTTTGTGCAGCTAAAATTCCGGAAGAAAAGACGAATCGTCGTAATTCGTCTACAAAAAGTCAATTGAATTCAAAATACACTTTAATTTAGTTATTAGAACAACCTTTTGGTTGTTTAATGTTGAAACAAAAGTATTAGTGGTCGAATCGAACAATAGGGCGTAAGCGTAATTTCTTCATTTTACCCGAGATCGATTGAAAAAAAAAATTCTTTTTTTCTTTTTCCTAATTTTTAATGGTGGAATGAACATAATTTTATATGATTTTAAGTGTAGTTTTATTTGGAAGTGTAATTGAAATATTCACAATATTAGGGGATTAACGTGATTTTCGGTACAATTATGAGCAACCGAATCGATTGCAGGTAGTGCTTCAAAACCAAAATATCTAAAAAGTTTATATGAAATGAACCATAATTTTGATAAGATTATTATGAAATCGAAAAAAATGTGATCGGAAATAGTTTTTTATGCAGCTAAAAATCCAGCCGAAAAGTCGAATCGTCGGAATTCGTTTACAAAATGTCAATTGAATTTAAAATACACCTTAATTTAGTTATTAGAACAATCTTTTGGTTGTTTATTGCTGAAACAAAAGTATTTGCGATCAAATCGAACAATAGGGCGTAAGCGTAATTTCTTCATTTTTCCCGAAATCGATTGAAAAAAAAAAATTCTTTTTTTTTTCTAAATTTTCAATGGTGGAATGAAGATAATTTTATATGGTTTTAAGTGTAGTTTTATTTGGAAGTGTAATTGAAATATTCACAATATTAGGGGTTTAACGTGATTTTCGGTACAATTATGAGTAACCGAATCGATTGAAAAAAAAAGTGCTCGGAAACCATAATATCTAAAAAAAATTAGATGAAATAAACCATAATTTTGATACGATTATGGTGAAATCGAAAAAAATCTGATCGGAAACCGTTTTTTGTGCAGCTAAAAATCGAGCCGAAAAGTCGAATCGTCGTAATTCGTTTACAAAAAGTCAATTGAATTTAAAATACACTTTAATTTAGTTATTAGAACAACCTTTTGGTTGTTTATTGTTGAAAAAAAAGTATTTGCGATCAAATCGAACAATAGGGCGTAAGCGTAATTTCTTTACTTTTCCCGAGATCGACTGAAAAAAAAAAATTCTTTTTTTTTTTTCTAAATTTTTAATGGTGGAATGAAGATAATTTTATATGGTTTTAAGTGTAGTTTTATTTGGAACTGTAATTGAAATATTCACAATATTAGGGGTTTAACGTGATTTTCGGTACAATTATGAGTAACCGAATCGATTGAAAGGAGTGCTCGGAAACCAGAATATCTAAAAAAAATTAGATGAAATGAACCATAATTTTGATACGATTATGATGAAATAGAAAAAAATCTGATCGGAAATAGTTTTTTGTGCAGCTAAAAATCCAGCAGAAAAGTCGAATCGTCGTAATTCGTTTACAAAAAGTCAATTGAATGTAAAATACACTTTAATTTAGTTATTAGAACAACCTTTTTGTTGTTTAATGTTGAAACAAAAGTATTTGCAATCAAATCGAACAATAGGGCGTAAGCGTAATTTCATCATTTTTCCCGAGATCAGTCGAAAAAAAAAATTTCTTTTTTTTTTTTTCTAAATCTTCAATGGTGGAATGAAGATAGTTTCATATGATTTTAAGTGTAGTTTATTTGGAAGTGTAATGGAAACATTCACAATATTAGGGGTTTAACGTGATTTTCGATACAATTATGAGTAACCGAATCGATTGCAAGAAGTGTTCGGAAACCAAAATATCTAAAAAACATTATATGAAATGAATCATAATTTCGATTCGATTATTATGACATCGAAAAAAATATGATCGGAAACCATTTTTTGTGCAGCTAAAATTCCGGAAGAAAAGACGAATCGTCGTAATTCGTCTACAAAAAGTCAATTGAATTCAAAATACACTTTAATTTAGTTATTAGAACAACCTTTTGGTTGTTTAATGTTGAAACAAAAGTATTAGTGGTCGAATCGAACAATAGGGCGTAAGCGTAATTTCTTCATTTTACCCGAGATCGATTGAAAAAAAAAATTCTTTTTTTCTTTTTCCTAATTTTTAATGGTGGAATGAACATAATTTTATATGATTTTAAGTGTAGTTTTATTTGGAAGTGTAATTGAAATATTCACAATATTAGGGGATTAACGTGATTTTCGGTACAATTATGAGCAACCGAATCGATTGCAGGTAGTGCTTCAAAACCAAAATATCTAAAAAGTTTATATGAAATGAACCATAATTTTGATAAGATTATTATGAAATCGAAAAAAATGTGATCGGAAATAGTTTTTTATGCAGCTAAAAATCCAGCCGAAAAGTCGAATCGTCGGAATTCGTTTACAAAATGTCAATTGAATTTAAAATACACCTTAATTTAGTTATTAGAACAACCTTTTGGTTGTTTAATGTTGAAACAAATGTATTTGCGATCAAATCGAACAATAGGGCGTAAGCGTAATTTTATTCATTTTTCCCGAGATCGGTCGAAAAAAAAAAATTTCTTTTTTTTTTTTATCTAAATTTTCAATGGTGGAATGAAGATAGTTTCATATGATTTTAAGTGTAGTTTATTTGGAAGTGTAATTGAAACATTCACAATATTAGGGGTTTAACGTGATTTTTGATACAATTATGAGTAACCGAATTGATTGCAGGAAGTGTTCTGAAACCAAAATATCTAAAACAAATTATATGAAATGAACCATAATTTCGATACGATTATTATGACATCGAAAAAAATCTGATCGGAAACCGTTTTTTGTGCAGCTAAAATTCCGGAAGAAAAGACGAATCGGCGTAATTCGTATACAAAAAGTCAATTGAATTCAAAATACACTTTAATTTAGTTATTAGAACAACCTTTTGGTTGTTTAATGTTGAAACAAAAGTATTAGCGATCAAATCGAACAATAGGGCGTAAACGTAATTTCTTCATTTTTTCCGAGATCGATTGAAAAAAAAAATTCTTTTTTTTTTTCTAAATTTTCAATGGTGGAATGAAGATAATTTTATATGGTTTTAAGTGTAGTTTTATTTGGAAGTGTAATTGAAATATTCATAATATTAGGGGTTTAACGTGATTTTTGATACAATTATGAGTAACCGAATCGATTGTAGGGAGTGCTCTGAAACCAGAATATCTAAAAAAAATTATATGAAATGAACCATAATTTTGATACGATTATTATGAAATCGAAAAAAATCTGATCGGAAACCGTTTTTTGTGCAGCTAAAAATCTAGCCGAAAAGTCGAATCGTCGTAATTCGTTTACAAAAAGTCAATTGAATTTAAAATACACTTTAATTTAGTTATTAGAACAATCTTTTGGTTGTTTATTGCTGAAACAAAAGTATTTGCGATCAAATCGAAAAATAGGGCGTAAGTGTAATTTCTTCATTTTTCCCGAGATCGATTGAATAAAAAAAATTCTTTTTTTTTTTCTAAATTTTCAATGGTGGAATGAAGATAATTTTATATGGTTTTAAGTGTAGTTTTATTTGGAAGTGTAATTGAAATATTCACAATATTAGGGGTTTAACGTGATTTTCGGTACAATTATGAGTAACCGAATCGATTGAAGGGAGTGCTCGGAAACCAGAATATCTAAAAAAAATTAGATGAAATGAACCATAATTTTGATACGATTATGATGAAATCGAAAAAAATCTGATCGGAAACCGTTTTTTGTGCAGCTAAAAATCTAGCAGAAAAGTCGAATCGTCGTAATTCGTTTACAAAAAGTCAATTGAATTTAAAATACACTTTAATTTAGTTATTAGAACAACCTTTTGGTTGTTTATTGTTGAAAAAAAAGTATTTGCGATCAAATCGAACAATAGGGCGTTAGCGTAATTTCTTTATTTTTCACGAGATCGATTGAAAAAAAAAATTCTTTTTTTTTTTCTAAATTTTCAATGGTGGAATGAAGATAATTTTATATGGTTTTAAGTGTAGTTTTATTTGGAAGTGTAATTGAAATATTCACAATATTAAGGGTTTAACGTGATTTTCGGTACAATTATGAGTAACCGAATCGATTGAAAGGAGTGCTCGGAAACCAGAATATCTAAAAAAAATTAGATGAAATGAACCATAATTTTGATACGATTATGATGAAATCGAAAAAAATCTGATCGGAAATAGTTTTTCGTGCAGCTAAAAATCCAGCCGAAAAGTCGAATCGTCGTAATTCGTTTACAAAAAGTCAATTGAATGTAAAATACACTTTAATTTAGTTATTAGAACGACCTTTTGGTTGTTTAATGTTGAAACAAAAGTATTTGCGATCAAAACGAACAATAGGGCGTAAGCGTAATTTCATCATTTTTCCCGAGATCGGTCGAAAAAAAAATTTCTTTTTTTTTTTTTTCTAAATCTTCAATGGTGGAATGAAGATAGTTTCATATGATTTTAAGTGTAGTTTATTTGGAAGTGTAATGGAAACATTCAGAATATTAGGGGGTTTAACGTGATTTTCGATACAATTATGAGTAACCGAATCGATTGCAAGAAGTGTTCTGAAAACAAAATATCTAAAACAAATTATATGAAATGAACCAAAATTTCCATACGATTATTATGACATCGAAAAAATCTGATCGGAAACCGTTTTTTGTGCAGCTAAAATTCCGGAAGAAAAGACGAATCAGCGTAATTCGTATACAAAAAGTCAATTGAATTCAAAATACACTTTAATTTAGTTATTAGAACAACCTTTTGGTTGTTTAATGTTGAAAAAAAAGTATTAGCGATCAAATCGAACAATAGGGCGTAAGCGTAATTTCTTCATTTTTCCCGAGATCGATTGAAAAAAAAAATTATTTTTTTCTTTCTCTAAATTTTTAATGGTGGAATGAAGATAATTTCCTATGATTTTAAGTGTAGTTTTATTTGGAAGTGTAATTGAAATATTCACAATATTAGGGGTTTAACGTGATTTTCGGTACAATTATGAGCAACCGAATCGATTGCAGGTAGTGCTCCGAAACCAAAATATCTAAAAAAATTATATGAAATGAACCATAATTTTGATAAGATTATTATGAAATCGAAAAAAATGTGATCGGAAATAGTTTTTTATGAAGCTAAAAATCCAGCCGAAAAGTCGAATCGTCGGAATTCGTTTACAAAATGTCAATTGAATTTAAAATACACTTTAATTTAGTTATTAGAACAACCTTTTGGTTGTTTAATGTTGAAACAAATGTATTTGCGATCAAATCGAACAATAGAGCGTAAGCGTAATTTTATTCATTTTTCCCGAGATCAGTCGAAAAAAAAAATTTCTTTTTTTTTTATCTAAATTTTCAATGGTGGAATGAAGATAGTTTCATATGATTTTAAGTGTAGTTTATTTGGAAGTGTAATTGAAACATTCACAATATTAGGGGTTTAACGTGATTTTCGATACAATTATGAGTAACCGAATTGATTGCAGGAAGTGTTCTGAAACCAAAATATCTAAAACAAATTATATGAAATGAACCATAATTTCGATACGATTATTATGACATCGAAAAAAATCTGATCGGAAACCGTTTTTTGTGCAGCTAAAATTCCGGAAGAAAAGACGAATCGGCGTAATTCGTATACAAAAAGTCAATTGAATTCAAAATACACTTTAATTTAGTTATTAGAACAACCTTTTGGTTGTTTAATGTTGAAACAAAAGTATTAGCGATCAAATCGAACAATAGGGCGTAAGCCTAATTTCTTCATTTTTCCCGAGATCGATTGAAAAAAAAAAAATTCTTTTTTTTTTTTCTAAATTTTCAATGGTGGAATGAAGATAATTTTATATGGTTTTAAGTGTAGTTTTATTTGGAAGTGTAATTGAAATATTCATAATATTAGGGGTTTAACGTGATTTTTGATACAATTATGAGTAACCGAATCGATTGTAGGGAGTGCTCTGAAACCAGAATATCTAAAAAAACATTATATGAAATGAACCATAATTTTGATACGATTATTATGAAATCGGAAAAAATCTGATCGGAAACCGTTTTTTGTGCAGCTAAAAATCTAACAGAAAAGTCGAATCGTCGTAATTCGTTTACAAAAAGTCAATTGAATTTAAAATACACTTTAATTTAGTTATTAGAACAACCTTTTGGTTGTTTATTGTTGAAACAAAAGTATTTGCGATCAAATCGAACAATAGGGCGTAAGCGTAATTTCTTTATTTTTCCCGAGATTGATTGAAATTTTTTTTTTTTTTTTCTAAATTTTCAATGGTGGAATGAAGATAATTTTATATGGTTTTAAGTGTAGTTTTATTTGGAAGTGTAATTGAAATATTCACAATATTAAGGGTTTAACGTGATTTTCGGTACAATTATGAGTAACCGAATCGATTGAAAGGAGTGCTCGGAAACCAGAATATTTAAAAAAATTAGATGAAATGAACCATAATTTTGATACGATTATGATGAAATCGAAAAAAATCTGATCGGAAATAGTTTTTCGTGTAGCTAAAAATCCAGCCGAAAAGTCGAATCGTCGTAATTCGTTTACAAAAAGTCAATTGAATGTAAAATACACTTTAATTTAGTTATTAAAACAACCTTTTGGTTGTTTAATGTTGAAACAAAAGTATTTGCGATCAAATCGAACAATAGGGCGTAAGCTTAATTTCATCATTTTTCCCGAGATCGGTCGAAAAAAAAATTTTCTTTTTTTTTTTTCTTCTAAATCTTCAATGGTGGAATGAAGATAGTTTCATATGATTTTAAGTGTAGTTTATTTGGAAGTGAAATGGAAACATTCACAATATTAGGGGGTTTAACGTGATTTTCGATACAATTATGAGTAACCGAATCGATTGCAAGAAGTGTTCTGAAACCAAAATATCTAAAAAATATTATATGAAATGAATCATAATTTCGATACGATTATTATGACATCGAAAAAAATATGATCGGAAACCATTTTTTGTGCAGCTAAAATTCTGGAAGAAAAGACGAATCGTCGTAATTCGTCTACAAAAAGTCAATTGAATTCAAAATACACTTTAATTTAGTTATTAGAACAACCTTTTGGTTGTTTAATGTTGAAACAAAAGTATTAGTGGTCAAATCGAACAATAGGGCGTAAGCGTAATTTCTTCATGTTTCCCGAGATCGATTGAAAAAAAAAATTCTTTTTTTCTTTCTCTAAATTTTTAATGGTGGAATGAAGATAATTTTATATGATTTTAAGTGTAGTTTTATTTGGAAGTGTAATTGAAATATTCACAATATTAGGGGTTTAACGTGATTTTCGGTACAATTATGAGCAACCGAATCGATTGCAGGTAGTGCTCCGAAACCAAAATATCTAAAAAAATTATACGAAATGAACCATAATTTTGATAAGATTATTATGAAATCGAAAAAAATGTGATCGGAAATAGTTTTTTATGCAGCTAAAAATCCAGCCGAAAAGTCGAATCGTCGGAATTCGTTTACAAAATGTCAATTGAATTTAAAATACACTTTAATTTAGTTATTAGAACAACCTTTTGGTTGTTTAATGTTGAAACAAATGTATTTGCGATCAAATCGAACAATAGGGCGTAAGCGTAATTTTATTCATTTTTCCCGAGATCGATTGAAAAAAAAAAATTCTTTTTTTTTTCTAAATTTTCAATGGTGGAATAAAGATAATTTTATATGGTTTTAAGCGTAGTTTTATTTGGAAGTGTAATTGAAATATTCATAATATTAGGGGTTTAACGTGATTTTTGATACAATTATGAGTAACCGAATCGATTGTAGGGAGTGCTCTGAAACCAGAATATCTAAAAAAACATTATATGAAATGAACCATAATTTTGATACGATTATTATGAAATCGGAAAAAATCTGATCGGAAACCGTTTTTTGTGCAGCTAAAAATCTAGCCGAAAAGTCGAATCGTCGTAATTCGCTTACAAAAAGTCAATTGAATTTAAAATACACTTTAATTTAGTTATTAGAACAATCTTTTGGTTGTTTATTGCTGAAACAAAAGTATTTGCGATCAAATCGAACAATAGGGCGTAAGCGTAATTTCTTCATTTTTCCCGAAATCGATTGAAAAAAAAAAATTCTTTTTTTTTTCTAAATTTTCAATGGTGGAATGAAGATAATTTTATATGGTTTTAAGTGTAGTTTTATTTGGAAGTGTAATTGAAATATTCACAATATTAGGGGTTTAACGTGATTTTCGGTACAATTATGAGTAACCGAATCGATTGAAAAAAAAAGTGCTCGGAAACCAAAATATCTAAAAAAAATTAGATGAAATAAACCATAATTTTGATACGATTATGGTGAAATCGAAAAAAATCTGATCGGAAACCGTTTTTTGTGCAGCTAAAAATCGAGCCGAAAAGTCGAATCGGCGTAATTCGTATACAAAAAGTCAATTGAATTCAAAATACACTTTAATTTAGTTATTAGAACAACCTTTTGGTTGTTTAATGTTGAAAAAAAAGTATTAGCGATCAAATCGAACAATAGGGCGTAAGCGTAATTTCTTCATTTTTCCCGAGATCGACTGAAAAAAAAAATTATTTTTTTCTTTCTCTAAATTTTTAATGGTGGAATGAAGATAATTTCCTATGATTTTAAGTGTAGTTTTATTTGGAAGTGTAATTGAAATATTCACAATATTAGGGGTTTAACGTGATTTTCGGTACAATTATGAGGAACCGAATCGATTGAAAGGTAGTGCTCGGAAACCAGAATATCTAAAAAAATTATATGAAATGAACCATAATTTTGATACGATTATTATGAAATAGAAAAAAATCTGATCGGAAATAGTTTTTTATGAAGCTAAAAATCCAGCCGAAAAGTCGAATAGTCGGAATTCGTTTACAAAAAGTCAATTGAATTTAAAATACACTTTAATTTAGTTATTAGAACAACCTTTTGGTTGTTTAATTTTGAAACAAATGTATTTGCGATCAAATCGAACAATAGAGCGTAAGCGTAATTTTATTCATTTTTCCCGAGATCAGTCGAAAAAAAAAATTTCTTTTTTTTTTATCTAAATTTTCAATGGTGGAATGAAGATAGTTTCATATGATTTTAAGTGTAGTTTATTTGGAAGTGTAATTGAAACATTCACAATATTAGGGGTTTAACGTGATTTTCGATACAATTATGAGTAACCGAATTGATTGCAGGAAGTGTTCTGAAACCAAAATATCTAAAACAAATTATATGAAATGAACCATAATTTCGATACGATTATTATGACATCGAAAAAAATCTGATCGGAAACCGTTTTTTGTGCAGCTAAAATTCCGGAAGAAAAGACGAATCGGCGTAATTCGTATACAAAAAGTCAATTGAATTCAAAATACACTTTAATTTAGTTATTAGAACAACCTTTTGGTTGTTTAATGTTGAAACAAAAGTATTAGCGATCAAATCGAACAATAGGGCGTAAGCGTAATTTCTTCATTTTTCCCGAGATCGATTGAAAAAAAAAAATTCTTTTTTTTTTTCTAAATTTTCAATGGTGGAATGAAGATAATTTTATATGGTTTTAAGTGTAGTTTTATTTGGAAGTGTAATTGAAATATTCATAATATTAGGGGTTTAACGTGATTTTTGATACAATTATGAGTAACCGAATCGATTGTAGGGAGTGCTCTGAAACCAGAATATCTAAAAAAACATTATATGAAATGAACCATAATTTTGATACGATTATTATGAAATCGGAAAAAATCTGATCGGAAACCGTTTTTTGTGCAGCTAAAAATCTAACAGAAAAGTCGAATCGTCGTAATTCGTTTACAAAAAGTCAATTAAATTTAAAATACACTTTAATTTAGTTATTAAAACAACCTTTTGGTTGTTTATTGTTGAAACAAAAGTATTTGCGATCAAATTGAACAATAGGGCGTAAGCGTAATTTCTTTATTTTTCCCGAGATTGATTGAAATTTTTTTTTTTTTTTTTTCTAAATTTTCAATGGTGGAATGAAGATAATTTTATATGGTTTTAAGTGTAGTTTTATTTGGAAGTGTAATTGAAATATTCACAATATTAAGGGTTTAACGTGATTTTCGGTACAATTATGAGTAACCGAATCGATTGAAAGGAGTGCTCGGAAACCAGAATATTTAAAAAAATTAGATGAAATGAACCATAATTTTGATACGATTATGATGAAATCGAAAAAAATCTGATCGGAAATAGTTTTTCGTGTAGCTAAAAATCCAGCCGAAAAGTCGAATCGTCGTAATTCGTTTACAAAAAGTCAATTGAATGTAAAATACACTTTAATTTAGTTATTAAAACAACCTTTTGGTTGTTTAATGTTGAAACAAAAGTATTTGCGATCAAATCGAACAATAGGGCGTAAGCTTAATTTCATCATTTTTCCCGAGATCGGTCGAAAAAAAAATTTTCTTTTTTTTTTTCTTCTAAATCTTCAATGGTGGAATGAAGATAGTTTCATATGATTTTAAGTGTAGTTTATTTGGAAGTGAAATGGAAACATTCACAATATTAGGGGGTTTAACGTGATTTTCGATACAATTATGAGTAACCGAATCGATTGCAAGAAGTGTTCTGAAACCAAAATATCTAAAAAATATTATATGAAATGAATCATAATTTCGATACGATTATTATGACATCGAAAAAAATATGATCGGAAACCATTTTTTGTGCAGCTAAAATTCTGGAAGAAAAGACGAATCGTCGTAATTCGTCTACAAAAAGTCAATTGAATTCAAAATACACTTTAATTTAGTTATTAGAACAACCTTTTGGTTGTTTAATGTTGAAACAAAAGTATTAGTGGTCAAATCGAACAATAGGGCGTAAGCGTAATTTCTTCATGTTTCCCGAGATCGATTGAAAAAAAAAATTCTTTTTTTCTTTCTCTAAATTTTTAATGGTGGAATGAAGATAATTTTATATGATTTTAAGTGTAGTTTTATTTGGAAGTGTAATTGAAATATTCACAATATTAGGGGTTTAACGTGATTTTCGGTACAATTATGAGCAACCGAATCGATTGCAGGTAGTGCTCCGAAACCAAAATATCTAAAAAAATTATACGAAATGAACCATAATTTTGATAAGATTATTATGAAATCGAAAAAAATGTGATCGGAAATAGTTTTTTATGCAGCTAAAAATCCAGCCGAAAAGTCGAATCGTCGGAATTCGTTTACAAAATGTCAATTGAATTTAAAATACACTTTAATTTAGTTATTAGAACAACCTTTTGGTTGTTTAATGTTGAAACAAATGTATTTGCGATCAAATCGAACAATAGGGCGTAAGCGTAATTTTATTCATTTTTCCCGAGATCGATTGAAAAAAAAAAATTCTTTTTTTTTTCTAAATTTTCAATGGTGGAATGAAGATAATTTTATATGGTTTTAAGCGTAGTTTTATTTGGAAGTGTAATTGAAATATTCATAATATTAGGGGTTTAACGTGATTTTTGATACAATTATGAGTAACCGAATCGATTGTAGGGAGTGCTCTGAAACCAGAATATCTAAAAAAACATTATATGAAATGAACCATAATTTTGATACGATTATTATGAAATCGGAAAAAATCTGATCGGAAACCGTTTTTTGTGCAGCTAAAAATCTAGCCGAAAAGTCGAATCGTCGTAATTCGCTTACAAAAAGTCAATTGAATTTAAAATACACTTTAATTTAGTTATTAGAACAATCTTTTGGTTGTTTATTGCTGAAACAAAAGTATTTGCGATCAAATCGAACAATAGGGCGTAAGCGTAATTTCTTCATTTTTCCCGAAATCGATTGAAAAAAAAAAATTCTTTTTTTTTTCTAAATTTTCAATGGTGGAATGAAGATAATTTTATATGGTTTTAAGTGTAGTTTTATTTGGAAGTGTAATTGAAATATTCACAATATTAGGGGTTTAACGTGATTTTCGGTACAATTATGAGTAACCGAATCGATTGAAAAAAAAAGTGCTCGGAAACCAAAATATCTAAAAAAAATTAGATGAAATAAACCATAATTTTGATACGATTATGGTGAAATCGAAAAAAATCTGATCGGAAACCGTTTTTTTGTGCAGCTAAAAATCGAGCCGAAAAGTCGAATCGTCGTAATTCGTTTACAAAAAGTCAATTGAATTTAAAATACACTTTAATTTAGTTATTAGAACAACCTTTTGGTTGTTTATTGTTGAAAAAAAAGTATTTGCGATCAAATCGAACAATAGGGCGTAAGCGTAATTTCTTTACTTTTCCCGAGATCGACTGAAAAAAAAAAATTCTTTTTTTTTTTTCTAAATTTTTAATGGTGGAATGAAGATAATTTTATATGGTTTTAAGTGTAGTTTTATTTGGAACTGTAATTGAAATATTCACAATATTAGGGGTTTAACGTGATTTTCGGTACAATTATGAGTAACCGAATCGATTGAAAGGAGTGCTCGGAAACCAGAATATCTAAAAAAAATTAGATGAAATGAACCATAATTTTGATACGATTATGATGAAATAGAAAAAAATCTGATCGGAAATAGTTTTTTGTGCAGCTATAAATCCAGCCGAAAAGTCGAATCGTCGTAATTCGTTTACAAAAAGTCAATTGAATGTAAAATACACTTTAATTTAGTTATTAGAACAACCTTTTGGTTGTTTAATGTTGAAACAAAAGTATTTGCAATCAAATCGAACAATAGGGCGTAAGCGTAATTTCATCATTTTTCCCGAGATCAGTCGAAAAAAAAAATTTCTTTTTTTTTTTTTTCTAAATCTTCAATGGTGGAATGAAGATAGTTTCATATGATTTTAAGTGTAGTTTATTTGGAAGTGTAATGGAAACATTCACAATATTAGGGGGTTTAACGTGATTTTCGATACAATTATGAGTAACCGAATCGATTGCAAGAAGTGTTCGGAAACCAAAATATCTAAAAAACATTATATGAAATGAATCATAATTTCGATTCGATTATTATGACATCGAAAAAAATATGATCGGAAACCATTTTTTGTGCAGCTAAAATTCCGGAAGAAAAGACGAATCGTCGTAATTCGTCTACAAAAAGTCAATTGAATTCAAAATACACTTTAATTTAGTTATTAGAACAACCTTTTGGTTGTTTAATGTTGAAACAAAAGTATTAGTGGTCGAATCGAACAATAGGGCGTAAGCGTAATTTCTTCATTTTACCCGAGATCGATTGAAAAAAAAAATTCTTTTTTTCTTTTTCTAAATTTTTAATGGTGGAATGAAGATAATTTTATATGATTTTAAGTGTAGTTTTATTTGGAAGTGTAATTGAAATATTCACAATATTAGGGGATTAACGTGATTTTCGGTACAATTATGAGCAACCGAATCGATTGCAGGTAGTGCTTCAAAACCAAAATATCTAAAAAGTTTATATGAAATGAACCATAATTTTGATAAGATTATTATGAAATCGAAAAAAATGTGATCGGAAATAGTTTTTTATGCAGCTAAAAATCCAGCCGAAAAGTCGAATCGTCGGAATTCGTTTACAAAATGTCAATTGAATTTAAAATACACCTTAATTTAGTTATTAGAACAACCTTTTGGTTGTTTAATGTTGAAACAAATGTATTTGCGATCAAATCGAACAATAGGGCGTAAGCGTAATTTTATTCATTTTTCCCGAGATCGGTCGAAAAAAAAAAATTTCTTTTTTTTTTTATCTAAATTTTCAATGGTGGAATGAAGATAGTTTCATATGATTTTAAGTGTAGTTTATTTGGAAGTGTAATTGAAACATTCACAATATTAGGGGTTTAACGTGATTTTTGATACAATTATGAGTAACCGAATTGATTGCAGGAAGTGTTCTGAAACCAAAATATCTAAAACAAATTATATGAAATGAACCATAATTTCGATACGATTATTATGACATCGAAAAAAATCTGATCGGAAACCGTTTTTTGTGCAGCTAAAATTCCGGAAGAAAAGACGAATCGGCGTAATTCGTATACAAAAAGTCAATTGAATTCAAAATACACTTTAATTTAGTTATTAGAACAACCTTTTGGTTGTTTAATGTTGAAACAAAAGTATTAGCGATCAAATCGAACAATAGGGCGTAAACGTAATTTCTTCATTTTTTCCGAGATCGATTGAAAAAAAAAATTCTTTTTTTTTTTCTAAATTTTCAATGGTGGAATGAAGATAATTTTATATGGTTTTAAGTGTAGTTTTATTTGGAAGTGTAATTGAAATATTCATAATATTAGGGGTTTAACGTGATTTTTGATACAATTATGAGTAACCGAATCGATTGTAGGGAGTGCTCTGAAACCAGAATATCTAAAAAAAATTATATGAAATGAACCATAATTTTGATACGATTATTATGAAATCGAAAAAAATCTGATCGGAAACCGTTTTTTGTGCAGCTAAAAATCTAGCCGAAAAGTCGAATCGTCGTAATTCGTTTACAAAAAGTCAATTGAATTTAAAATACACTTTAATTTAGTTATTAGAACAATCTTTTGGTTGTTTATTGCTGAAACAAAAGTATTTGCGATCAAATCGAAAAATAGGGCGTAAGCGTAATTTCATCATTTTTCCCGAGATCGGTCGAAAAAAAAATTTTCTTTTTTTTTTTTCTTCTAAATCTTCATTGGTGGAATGAAGATAGTTTCATATGATTTTAAGTGTAGTTTATTTGGAAGTGAAATGGAAACATTCACAATATTAGGGGGTTTAACGTGATTTTCGATACAATTATGAGTAACCGAATCGATTGCAAGAAGTGTTCTGAAACCAAAATATCTAAAAAATATTATATGAAATGAAGCATAATTTCGATACGATTATTATGACATCGAAAAAAATATGATCGGAAACCATTTTTTGTGCAGCTAAAATTCTGGAAGAAAAGACGAATCGTCGTAATTCGTCTACAAAAAGTCAATTGAATTCAAAATACACTTTAATTTAGTTATTAGAACAACCTTTTGGTTGTTTAATGTTGAAACAAAAGTATTAGTGGTCAAATCGAACAATAGGGCGTAAGCGTAATTTCTTCATGTTTCCCGAGATCGATTGAAAAAAAAAATTCTTTTTTTCTTTCTCTAAATTTTTAATGGTGGAATGAAGATAATTTTATATGATTTTAAGTGTAGTTTTATTTGGAAGTGTAATTGAAATATTCACAATATTAGGGGTTTAACGTGATTTTCGGTACAATTATGAGCAACCGAATCGATTGCAGGTAGTGCTCCGAAACCAAAATATCTAAAAAAATTATACGAAATGAACCATAATTTTGATAAGATTATTAGGAAATCGAAAAAAATGTGATCGGAAATAGTTTTTTATGCAGCTAAAAATCCAGCTGAAAAGTCGAATCGTCGGAATTCGTTTACAAAATGTCAATTGAATTTAAAATACACTTTAATTTAGTTATTAGAACAACCTTTTGGTTGTTTAATGTTGAAACAAATGTATTTGCGATCAAATCGAACAATAGGGCGTAAGCGTAATTTTATTCATTTTTCCCGAGATCGGTCGAAAAAAAAAAATTTCTTTTTTTTTTATCTAAATTTTCAATGGTGGAATGAAGATAGTTTCATATGATTTTAAGTGTAGTTTATTTGGAAGTGTAATTGAAAAATTCACAATATTAGGGGTTTAACGTGATTTTTGATACAATTATGAGTAACCGAATTGATTGCAGGAAGTGTTCTGAAACCAAAATATCTAAAACAAATTATATGAAATGAACCATAATTTCGATACGATTATTATGACATCGAAAAAAATCTGATCGGAAACCGTTTTTTGTGCAGCTAAAATTCCGGAAGAAAAGACGAATCGGCGTAATTCGTATACAAAAAGTCAATTGAATTCAAAATACACTTTAATTTAGTTATTAGAACAACCTTTTGGTTGTTTAATGTTAAAACAAAAGTATTAGCGATCAAATCGAACAATAGGGCGTAAGCGTAATTTCTTCATTTTTTCCGAGATCGATTGAAAAAAAAATTCTTTTTTTTTTTTTCTAAATTTTCAATGGTGGAATGAAGATAATTTTATATGGTTTTAAGGGTAGTTTTATTTGGAACTGTAATTGAAATATTCATAATATTAGGGGTTTAACGTGATTTTTGATACAATTATGAGTAACCGAATCGATTGTAGGGAGTGCTCTGAAACCAGAATATCTAAAAAAAATTATATGAAATGAACCATAATTTTGATACGATTATTATGAAATCGAAAAAAATCTGATCGGAAACCGTTTTTTGTGCAGCTAAAAATCTAGCCGAAAAGTCGAATCGTCGTAATTCGTTTACAAAAAGTCAATTGAATTTAAAATACACTTTAATTTAGTTATTAAAACAACCTTTTGGTTGTTTAATGTTGAAACAAAAGTATTTGCGATCAAATCGAACAATAGGGCGTAAGCGTAATTTCATCATTTTTCCCGAGATCGGTCGAAAAAAAAATTTTCTTTTTTTTTTTTCTTCTAAATCTTCAATGGTGGAATGAAGATAGTTTCATATGATTTTAAGTGTAGTTTATTTGGAAGTGAAATGGAAACATTCACAATATTAGGGGGTTTAACGTGATTTTCGATACAATTATGAGTAACCGAATCGATTGCAAGAAGTGTTCTGAAACCAAAATATCTAAAAAATATTATATGAAATGAATCATAATTTCGATACGATTATTATGACATCGAAAAAAATATGATCGGAAACCATTTTTTGTGCAGCTAAAATTCTGGAAGAAAAGACGAATCGTCGTAATTCGTCTACAAAAAGTCAATTGAATTCAAAATACACTTTAATTTAGTTATTAGAACAACCTTTTGGTTGTTTAATGTTGAAACAAAAGTATTAGTGGTCAAATCGAACAATAAGGCGTAAGCGTAATTTCTTCATGTTTCCCGAGATCAATTGAAAAAAAAAATTCTTTTTTTCTTTCTCTAAATTTTTAATGGTGGAATGAAGATAATTTTATATGATTTTAAGTGTAGTTTTATTTGGAAGTGTAATTGAAATATTCACAATATTAGGGGTTTAACGTGATTTTCGGTACAATTATGAGCAACCGAATCGATTGCAGGTAGTGCTCCGAAACCAAAATATCTAAAAAAATTATACGAAATGAACCATAATTTTGATAAGATTATTATGAAATCGAAAAAAATGTGATCAGAAATAGTTTTTTATGCAGCTAAAAATCCAGCCGAAAAGTCGAATCGTCGGAATTCGTTTACAAAATGTCAATTGAATTTAAAATACACTTTAATTTAGTTATTAGAACAACCTTTTGGTTGTTTAATGTTGAAACAAATGTATTTGCGATCAAATCGAACAATAGGGCGTAAGCGTAATTTTATTCATTTTTCCCGAGATCGGTCGAAAAAAAAATTTTTTTTTTTTTTTTATCTAAATTTTCAATGGTGGAATGAAGATAGTTTCATATGATTTTAAGTGTAGTTTATTTGGAAGTGTAATTGAAAAATTCACAATATTAGGGGTTTAACGTGATTTTTGATACAATTATGAGTAACCGAATTGATTGCAGGAAGTGTTCTGAAACCAAAATATCTAAAACAAATTATATGAAATGAACCATAATTTCGATACGATTATTATGACATCGAAAAAAATCTGATCGGAAACCATTTTTTGTGCAGCTAAAATTCCGGAAGAAAAGACGAATCGGCGTAATTCGTATACAAAAAGTCAATTGAATTCAAAATACACTTTAATTTAGTTATTAGAACAACCTTTTGGTTGTTTAATGTTGAAACAAAAGTATTAGCGATCAAATCGAACAATAGGGCGTAAGCGTAATTTCTTCATTTTTTCCGAGATCGATTGAAAAAAAAAATTCTTTTTTTTTTTTTTCTAAATTTTCAATGGTGGAATGAAGATAATTTTATATGGTTTTAAGTGTAGTTTTATTTGGAAGTGTAATTGAAATATTCATAATATTAGGGGTTTAACGTGATTTTTGATACAATTATGAGTAACCGAATCGATTGTAGGGAGTGCTCTGAAACCAGAATATCTAAAAAAAATTATATGAAATGAACCATAATTTTGATACGATTATTATGAAATTGAAAAAAATCTGATCGGAAACCGTTTTTTGTGCAGCTAAAAATCTAGCAGAAAAGTCGAATCGTCGTAATTCGTTTACAAAATGTCAATTGAATTTAAAATACACTTTAATTTAGTTATTAGAACAATCTTTTGGTTGTTTATTGCTGAAACAAAAGTATTTGCGATCAAATCGAAAAATAGGGCGTAAGCGTAATTTCTTAATTTTTCCCGAGATCGATTGAATAAAAAAAATTCTTTTTTTTTTTTCTAAATTTTCAATGGTGGAATGAAGATAATTTTATATGGTTTTAAGTGTAGTTTTATTTGGAAGTGTAATTGAAATATTCATAATATTAGGGGTTTAACGTGATTTTTAATACAATTATGAGTAACCGAATCGATTGTAGGGAGTGCTCTGAAACCAGAATATCTAAAAAAAATTAGATGAAATGAACCATAATTTTGATACGATTATGATGAAATCGAAAAAAATCTGATCGGAAATAGTTTTTCGTGTAGCTAAAAATCCAGCCGAAAAGTCGAATCGTCGTAATTCGTTTACAAAAAGTCAATTGAATGTAAAATACACTTTAATTTAGTTATTAGAACGACCTTTTGGTTGTTTAATGTTGAAACAAAAGTATTTGCGATCAAATCGAACAATAGGGCGTAAGCGTAATTTCATCATTTTTCCCGAGATCGGTCGAAAAAAAAAATTTCTTTTTTTTTTTTTTCTAAATCTTCAATGGTGGAATGAAGATAGTTTCATATGATTTTAAGTGTAGTTTATTTGGAAGTGTAATGGAAACATTCAGAATATTAGGGGGTTTAACGTGATTTTCGATACAATTATGAGTAACCGAATCGATTGCAAGAAGTGTTCTGAAACCAAAATATCTAAAACAAATTATATGAAATGAACCAAAATTTCCATACGATTATTATGACATCGAAAAAATCTGATCGGAAACCGTTTTTTGTGCAGCTAAAATTCCGGAAGAAAAGACGAATCGGCGTAATTCGTATACAAAAAGTCAATTGAATTCAAAATACACTTTAATTTAGTTATTAGAACAACCTTTTGGTTGTTTAATGTTGAAAAAAAAGTATTAGCGATCAAATCGAACAATAGGGCGTAAGCGTAATTTCTTCATTTTTCCCGAGATCGATTGAAAAAAAAAATTATTTTTTTCTTTCTCTAAATTTTTAATGGTGGAATGAAGATAATTTCCTATGATTTTAAGTGTAGTTTTATTTGGAAGTGTAATTGAAATATTCACAATATTAGGGGTTTAACGTGATTTTAGGTACAATTATGAGCAACCGAATCGATTGCAGGTAGTGCTCCGAAACAAAAATATCTAAAAAAATTATATGAAATGAACCATAATTTTGATAAGATTATTATGAAATCGAAAAAAATGTGATCGGAAATAGTTTTTTATGAAGCTAAAAATCCAGCCGAAAAGTCGAATCGTCGGAATTCGTTTACAAAATGTCAACTGAATTTAAAATACACTTTAATTTAGTTATTAGAACAACCTTTTGGTTGTTTAATGTTGAAACAAATGTATTTGCGATCAAATCGAACAATAGAGCGTAAGCGTAATTTTATTCATTTTTCCCGAGATCAGTCGAAAAAAAAAATTTCTTTTTTTTTTATCTAAATTTTCAATGGTGGAATGAAGATAGTTTCATATGATTTTAAGTGTAGTTTATTTGGAAGTGTAATTGAAACATTCACAATATTAGGGGTTTAACGTGATTTTCGATACAATTATGAGTAACCGAATTGATTGCAGGAAATGTTCTGAAACCAAAATATCTAAAAAATATTATATGAAATTAATCATAATTTCGATACGATTATTATGACATCGAAAAAAATATGATCGGAAACCATTTTTTGTGCAGCTAAAATTCTGGAAGAAAAGACGAATCGTCGTAATTCGTCTACAAAAAGTCAATTGAATTCAAAATAAACTTTAATTTAGTTATTAGAACAACCTTTTGGTTGTTTAATGTTGAAACAAAAGTATTAGTGGTCAAATCGAACAATAGGGCGTAAGCGTAATTTCTTTATGTTTCCCGAGATCGATTGAAAAAAAAAATTCTTTTTTTCTTTCTCTAAATTTTTAATGGTGGAATGAAGATAATTTTATATGATTTTAAGTGTAGTTTTATTTGGAAGTGTAATTGAAATATTCACAATATTAGGGGTTTAACGTGATTTTCGGTACAATTATGACCAACCGAATCGATTGCAGGTAGTGCTCCGAAACCAAAATATCTAAAAAAATTATACGAAATGAACCATAATTTTGATAAGATTATTATGAAATCGAAAAAAATGTGATCGGAAATAGTTTTTTATGCAGCTAAAAATCCAGCCGAAAAGTCGAATCGTCGGAATTCGTTTACAAAATGTCAATTGAATTTAAAATACACTTTAATTTAGTTATTAGAACAACCTTTTGGTTGTTTAATGTTGAAACAAATGTATTTGCGATCAAATCGAACAATAGGGCGTAAGCGTAATTTTATTCATTTTTCCCGAGATCGGTCGAAAAAAAAAATTTCTTTTTTTTTTATCTAAATTTTCAATGGTGGAATGAAGATAGTTTCATATGATTTTAAGTGTAGTTTATTTGGAAGTGTAATTGAAACATTCACAATATTAGGGGTTTAACGTGATTTTCGATACAATTATGAGTAACCGAATTGATTGCAGGAAATGTTCTGAAACCAAAATATCTAAAACAAATTATATGAAATGAACCATAATTTCGATACGATTATTATGACATCGAAAAAAATCTGATCGGAAACCGTTTTTTGTGCAGCTAAAATTCCGGAAGAAAAGACGAATCGGCGTAATTCGTATACAAAAAGTCAATTGAATTCAAAATACACTTTAATTTAGTTATTAGAACAACCTTTTGGTTGTTTAATGTTGAAACAAAAGTATTAGCGATCAAATCGAACAATAGGGCGTAAGCGTAATTTCTTCATTTTTCCCGAGATCGATTGAAAAAAAAAAAATTCTTTTTTTTTTTTTTCTAAATTTTCAATGGTGGAATGAAGATAATTTTATATGGTTTTAAGTGTAGTTTTATTTGGAAGTGTAATTGAAATATTCATAATATTAGGGGTTTAACGTGATTTTTGATACAATTATGAGTAACCGAATCGATTGTAGGGAGTGCTCTGAAACCAGAATATCTAAAAAAACATTATATGAAATGAACCATAATTTTGATACGATTATTATGAAATCGGAAAAAATCTGATCGGAAACCGTTTTTTGTGCAGCTAAAAATCTAACAGAAAAGTCGAATCGTCGTAATTCGTTTACAAAAAGTCAATTGAATTTAAAATACACTTTAATTTAGTTATTAGAACAACCTTTTGGTTGTTTATTGTTGAAACAAAAGTATTTGCGATCAAATCGAACAATAAGGCGTAAGCGTAATTTCTTTATTTTTCCCGAGATCGATTGAAAAAAAAAATTCTTTTTTTTTCTAAATTTTCAATGGTGGAATGAAGATAATTTTATATGGTTTTAAGTGTAGTTTTATTTGGAAGTGTAATTGAAATATTCACAATATTAAGGGTTTAACGTGATTTTCGGTACAATTATGAGTAACCGAATCGATTGAAAGGAGTGCTCGGAAACCAGAATATTTAAAAAAATTAGATGAAATGAACCATAATTTTGATACGATTATGATGAAATCGAAAAAAATCTGATCGGAAATAGTTTTTCGTGTAGCTAAAAATCCAGCCGAAAAGTCGAATCGTCGTAATTCGTTTACAAAAAGTCAATTGAATGTAAAATACACTTTAATTTAGTTATTAAAACAACCTTTTGGTTGTTTAATGTTGAAACAAAAGTATTTGCGATCAAATCGAACAATAGGGCGTAAGCGTAATTTCATCATTTTTCCCGAGATCGGTCGAAAAAAAAAATTTTCTTTTTTTTTTTTCTTCTAAATCTTCAATGGTGGAATGAAGATAGTTTCATATGATTTTAAGTGTAGTTTATTTGGAAGTGAAATGGAAACATTCACAATATTAGGGGGTTTAACGTGATTTTCGATACAATTATGAGTAACCGAATCGATTGCAAGAAGTGTTCTGAAACCAAAATATCTAAAAAATATTATATGAAATGAATCATAATTTCGATACGATTATTATGACATCGAAAAAAATATGATCGGAAACCATTTTTTGTGCAGCTAAAATTCTGGAAGAAAAGACGAATCGTCGTAATTCGTCTACAAAAAGTCAATTGAATTCAAAATAAACTTTAATTTAGTTATTAGAACAACCTTTTGGTTGTTTAATGTTGAAACAAAAGTATTAGTGGTCAAATCGAACAATAGGGCGTAAGCGTAATTTCTTCATGTTTCCCGAGATCGATTGAAAAAAAAAATTCTTTTTTTCTTTCTTTAAATTTTTAATGGTGGAATGAAGATAATTTTATATGATTTTAAGTGTAGTTTTATTGGAAGTGTAATTGAAATATTCACAATATTAGGGGTTTAACGTGATTTTCGGTACAATTATGACCAACCGAATCGATTGCAGGTAGTGCTCCGAAACCAAAATATCTAAAAAAATTATACGAAATGAACCATAATTTTGATAAGATTATTATGAAATCGAAAAAAATGTGATCGGAAATAGTTTTTTATGCAGCTAAAAATCCAGCCGAAAAGTCGAATCGTCGGAATTCATTTACAAAATGTCAATTGAATTTAAAATACACTTTAATTTAGTTATTAGAACAACCTTTTGGTTGTTTAATGTTGAAACAAATGTATTTGCGATCAAATCGAACAATAGGGCGTAAGCGTAATTTTATTCATTTTTCCCGAGATCGGTCGAAAAAAAAAATTTCTTTTTATTTTTATCTAAATTTTCAATGGTGGAATGAAGATAGTTTCATATGATTTTAGGTGTAGTTTATTTGGAAGTGTAATTGAAAAATTCACAATATTAGGGGTTTAACGTGATTTTTGATACAATTATGAGTAACCGAATTGATTGCATGAAGTGTTCTGAAACCAAAATATCTAAAACAAATTATATGAAATGAACCATAATTTCGATACGATTATTATGACATCGAAAAAAATCTGATCGGAAACCGTTTTTTGTGCAGCTAAAATTCCGGAAGAAAAGACGAATCGGCGTAATTCGTATACAAAAAGTCAATTGAATTCAAAATACACTTTAATTTAGTTATTAGAACAACCTTTTGGTTGTTTAATGTTGAAACAAAAGTATTTGCGATCAAATCGAACAATAGGGCGTAAGCGTAATTTCATCATTTTTCCCGAGATCGGTCGAAAAAAAAAATTTCTTTTTTTTTTTTTTTCTAAATCTTCAATGGTGGAATGAAGATAGTTTAATATGATTTTAAGTGTAGTTTATTTGGAAGTGTAATTGAAATATTCACAATATTAGGGGTTTAACGTGATTTTCGATACAATTATGAGTAACCGAATCGATTGCAAGAAGTGTTCTGAAACCAAAATATCTAAAAAAATTATATGAAATGAACCATAATTTCGATACGATTATTATGACATCGAAAAAAATCTGATCGGAAACCGTTTTTTGTGCAGCTAAAATTCGGAAGAAAAGTCGAATCGTCGTAATTCGTTTACAAAAAGTCAATTGAATTCAAAATACACTTTAATTTAGTTATTAGAACAACCTTTTGGTTGTTTAATGTTGAAACAAAAGTATTAGCGATCAAATCGAACAATAGGGCGTAAGCGTAATTTCATCATTTTTCCGAGATCGATTGAAAAAAAAAATTCTTTTTTTTTTTCTAAATTTTCAATGGTGGAATGAAGATAATTTTATATGGTTTTAAGTGTAGTTTTATTTGGAAGTGTAATTGAAATATTCACAATATTAGGGGTTTAACGTGATTTTTGATACAATTATGAGTAACCGAATCGATTGCAGGGAGTGCTCTGAAACCAAAATATCTAAAAAAAATTATATGAAATGAACCATAATTTTGATACGATTATTATGAAATCGAAAAAAATCTGATCGGAAACCGTTTTTTGTGCAGCTAAAAATCTAGCAGAAAAGTCGAATCGTCGTAATTCGTTTACAAAAAGTCAATTGAATTTAAAATACACTTTAATTTAGTTATTAGAACAATCTTTTGGTTGTTTAATGTTGAAACAAAAGTATTTGCGATCAAATCGAACAATAGGGCGTAAGCGTAATTTCTTCATTTTTCCCGAGATCGATTGAATAAAAAAAATTCTTTTTTTTTTTCTAAATTTTCAATGGTGGAATGAAGATAATTTTATATGGTTTTAAGTGTAGTTTTATTTGGAAGTGTAATTGAAATATTCACAATATTAGGGGTTTAACGTGATTTTCGGTACAATTATGAGTAACCGAATCGATTGAAAAAAAAAGTGCTCGGAAACCAGAATATCTAAAAAAAATTAGATGAAATGAACCATAATTTTGATACGATTATGATGAAATCGAAAAAAATCTGATCGGAAACCGTTTTTTGTGCAGCTAAAAATCTAGCCGAAAAGTCGAATCGTCGTAATTCGTTTACAAAAAGTCAATTGAATTTAAAATACACTTTAATTTAGTTATTAGAACAACCTTTTGGTTGTTTATTGTTGAAACAAAAGTATTTGCGATCAAATCGAACAATAGGGCGTAAGCGTAATTTCTTTATTTTTCCCGAGATCGATTGAAAAAAAAAAATTCTTTTTTTTTTTTCTAAATTTTCAATGGTGGAATGAAGATAATTTTATATGGTTTTAAGTGTAGTTTTATTTGGAAGTGTAATTGAAATATTCACAATATAGGGGTTTAACGTGATTTTCGGTACAATTATGAGTAACCGAATCGATTGAAAGGGAGTGCTCGGAAACCAGAATATCTAAAAAAAATTATATGAAATGAACCATAATTTTGATACGATTATTATGAAATCGAAAAAAATCTGATCGGAAATAGTTTTTTGTGCAGCTAAAAATCCAGCCGAAAAGTCGAATCGTCGTAATTCGTTTACAAAAAGTCAATTGAATTAAAATACACTTTAATTTAGTTATTAGAACAACCTTTTGGTTGTTTAATGTTGAAACAAAAGTATTTGCGATCAAATCGAACAATAAGGCGTAAGCGTAATTTCATCATTTTTCCCGAGATCGGTCGAAAAAAAAAATTTCTTTTTTTTTTTTTTCTAAATTTTCAATGGTGGAATGAAGATAGTTTCATATGATTTTAAGTGTAGTTTATTTGGAAGTGTAATTGAAACATTCACAATATTAGGGGTTTAACGTGATTTTCGATACAATTATGAGTAACCGAATCGATTGCAAGAAGTGTTCTGAAACCAAAATATCTAAAAAAATATTATATGAAATGAACCATAATTTCGATACGATTATTATGACATCGAAAAAAATCTGATCGGAAACCATTTTTGTGCAGCTAAAATTCTGGAAGAAAAGACGAATCGTCGTAATTCGTCTACAAAAAGTCAATTGAATTCAAAATACACTTTAATTTAGTTATTAGAACAACCTTTTGGTTGTTTAATGTTGAAACAAAAGTATTAGTGGTCAAATCGAACAATAGGGCGTAAGCGTAATTTCTTCATTTTTCCCGAGATCGATTGAAAAAAAAAAATTCTTTTTTTCTTTCTCTAAATTTTTAATGGTGGAATGAAGATAATTTTATATGATTTTAAGTGTAGTTTATTTGGAAGTGTAATTGAAATATTCACAATATTAGGGGTTTAACGTGATTTTCGGTACAATTATGAGTAACCGAATCGATTGCAGGGAGTGCTCGAAACCAAAATATCTAAAAAAAATTATATGAAATGAACCATAATTTGATACGATTATTATGAAATCGAAAAAAATGTGATCGGAAATAGTTTTTTATGCAGCTAAAAATCAGCCGAAAAGTCGAATCGTCGTAATTCGTTTACAAAATGTCAATTGAATTTAAAATACACTTTAATTTAGTTATTAGAACAACCTTTTGGTTGTTTAATGTTGAAACAAAAGTATTTGCGATCAAATCGAACAATAGGGCGTAAGCGTAATTTTCTTCATTTTTCCCGAGATCGGTCGAAAAAAAAAATTTCTTTTTTTTTTATCTAAATTTTCAATGGTGGAATGAAGATAGTTTCATATGGTTTTAAGTGTAGTTTATTTGGAAGTGTAATTGAAAATATTCACAATATTAGGGGTTTAACGTGATTTTCGATACAATTATGAGTAACCGAATTGATTGCAGGAAGTGTTCTGAAACCAAAATATCTAAAACAAATTATATGAAATGAACCATAATTTCGATACGATTATTATGACATCGAAAAAAATCTGATCGGAAACCGTTTTTTGTGCAGCTAAAATTCCGGAAGAAAAGACGAATCGTCGTAATTGTTACAAAAAGTCAATTGAATTCAAAATACACTTTAATTTAGTTATTAGAACAACCTTTTGGTTGTTTAATGTTGAAACAAAAGTATTAGCGATCAAATCGAACAATAGGGCGTAAGCGTAATTTCTTCATTTTTCCCGAGATCGGTTGAAAAAAAAAAAATTTTTTTTTTTTTTTCTAAATTTTCAATGGTGGAATGAAGATAATTTTCATATGGTTTTAAGTGTAGTTTTATTTGGAAGTGTAATTGAAATATTCACAATATTAGGGGTTTAACGTGATTTTCGGTACAATTATGAGTAACCGAATCGATTGTAGGGAGTGCTCTGAAACCAAAATATCTAAAAAAAATTATATGAAATGAACCATAATTTTGATACGATTATATGAAATCGAAAAAATCTGATCGGAAACCGTTTTTTGTGCAGCTAAAAATCTAGCAGAAAAGTCGAATCGTCGTAATTCGTTTACAAAAAGTCAATTGAATTTAAAATACACTTTAATTTAGTTATTAGAACAAC